>NW_028301540.1:16695000-16895000 GCF_042242905.1 Orbicella faveolata
AACACCCTCCTTTGGTAGATTGACCTGAATTTCTTGATCTTGAGACTGAACCAGCACGGCATTATTAGGATCTATGTCTACTGATTCGGTTGGTGTAGATTCACTTGGTTGAGGTTCATTAAATCCAGCAGGTGGGTCCAGTGGCATGGGACTAGCATTACTAACAGAGGCAAGATACTGCAAACAAAACAGTATACATATATCTGTATAGCCATACATTAAATTATTCATGTGTTGCTAATTTTTAGGAAGAGTAGGTGAAGAGGAATGGAAATACAGTACAGTCAAAGGTTTGGGGATTGTATTTGAAAGAATAAGTCTTTATTTAATTTTTGTTTAAAATTAAATTTCAGTTGATTTCATTTTCTGAAACAGTTGAATTTTGATTTCAAGGGAAGAATACAAACTAACTTCCCTTTCTTAATACATCTTAAATAATTAAATCTTGTGTGTTGTTTTGTTTTTTCCAATTATTGGCCCCAGGGAAACTACACATCTGGTGGTATATTTAGGAGTCATGCAACCTCAGAGTGAATGTATCGAGTCTTGATTACACAAAATAGAAACAGCTCCATCATATATTAGCCCTTCAGTGTGAATAACATAACACAAGGGTCTTACCTCTTGTCTGGTTTTCTCCAAAGAACGTCTCTCAGACGATAGTCTTGGTTTTTTGGGTGGTGGTCTATGTGAGAATAGGGAGGGTATAACATCTGATTTCAAGATGGCTTTTGGTTTGGAGCCGAGTAACTCTGCCTTTAAGTCACGCTCGTATCAATTGGGTGTGAAATGTTCCAAACACAACCTTGAGTATTTAGAAATGACGAGATCAACATGGGAGATTTTTGCCAACCACTGTTCTCTGATAGATGGGTCACTTGGAAAACAATGATACGATATACCAGTAGTAAATCGTGAGTCGTTATTGCAGTCAAAGGCCGCGCAGTACACCATGATGAGACCGAGAGATCTGAATTGATGCACTACAGCTAAGGAGTCTACATTTATACGGGTTCCTTACGTAAGACCGGAATATACTGCATAAATAAAAAGTCAACCAAAGTCCATTGCAGATTTCAAAATTTTATTTCCTTTGTTATCATCTGACATCTGGCATCACGGAGACCTCCGCGCGATCTTAGCACTTCGATCATAACTCGCTTTACTCTGCAAAACAAAGCGGATCTGTGGAATATTACGTGTAGGATCAGGAAATAGAACATTTATACACTGGAAAATGTACATATGCTTTGCGTTAATGGTCCAAAAGAGTAAACACATGACATTTTCAGTACAATTGCAGAATGTTTTGCAATCACTTGGCTAATAAGCTTATGTACGTGTTTTCGACATTCGATTCCCAACGTGGGCGAGTGAGATCCGTCAATTCAAAATGGACTTAACTTACACAATACCTAAAGGAGTTGAAGATTATTTGTGGACCCTCTAGCCGTCTTTCCCTTCGCAAAATTTGTTTCTTCTCCTTGTACCTCGCCGTATGTGCATACAAGGCTCTCTGGCAATGTTTACTTTCTTCCCCATATCATATGTCATAAGCTTCAGTACGAACTGCTGACACAAGCTTTCCGAGCTGCCGCACAAGAACCAAATAAGCAGTAAAAACCTTGGATTTTTGGCGTGAAAAAAATTGTTTGAGAGGAAAAAAATAGCGAGCATTGTTTCATATAGTATAATTAAATATAAATAACAAAAACTTGCTTGAATTTTGGCTTCAGTTCTCCTTTAAACATCCCGATTAAGCCTGTATGTATAGTTAGTCTATAATGGATGGAATAACAAATTAAAAATAAGTAAAACAAAGTGTCAGTTGTTGTGTGCTGCTCTTGATCAGAAGCTCATTTTTGTGTTTAACAAGAGACAACTAAAAGATTGTGCCATTATGAGTACAGCATTTGTTAAACGTTTAAGAGTACTGGGTACCATAAGAGCATAGGTAAGGCCCTCAGTGATTCATGAAGCTGGCTTGCCAGCGTAGACTCTGGACTCGAAACACTCTCTTTAGCACCATTGTGCATTAGCGTTGTTATAGACTCCTTTAGATACTAACAACATTGAAGGTTACAGTGGATAACAAGTCATATGGTGTTAAACAGTACAACACCTTCTAGTGAGTCGGCCAAAAAGGCCATACAGGAAGCAGCATTGCTTAGGTGTAAAGAAAATTGTCTCCTGTTGCAACAGCTTTAAGGCTATAAGCGTGTGATTACTACCACAACAAGATGCACTTATAGCCATTAATTGGACTAACTGCTGTTTAAATCCAAATTGAATAAATTCCATTCTCTCAATGTTGGAACTTCTAGCAAATTACTATGAAAATGGCACCTTTGTAACCCAGCTGAATGCTAAATAGTATTGTGGAAAACTGAACATAGAAAAAAAAACGGATTAAGTAGAAAAGCTGAAACTTTGCCAACACAATGCCAAATGGCAAGTGTACAATTTAAAGTTTGTTCCATGTTTTTTCTTTAAATGCCTTGGGCATAGTGACATTTGCAAGTTCAAAATGACAACTTTGACCTAAAAATGAAATGCCAAACTTGACTCGGCATGAAAGTTCATATCATTACAACCTGTTTTCTCAGAATGTTCACAAAACCCCTCTTAAAATCAATGGGGTAAGAGAGGCTCTACTGAAGCCAAATAACAGGAGAGCTTCCTGACACTCTACTAAAGCTTGATATATAGTTAGTTTTTGATTGAAAGTGTCAAGAGTAAGATCATATTGACGGAGATGAAAGGTTACAAAAGTGGTGAACTTTACATCTAGAGGGAGAGGGAGGGAGCACGAGAGATAGAGACTGGACAGGATTCAAGATTTCTGTGTAAGAAAACAGTACATGTATGCACATTTGTACATGTTTATCACTGTTAATTTTCAAGTAAGGGCAAGGTTTCAGGAATTTTTGAGCCTTCGGTATTCTAATAAAGGTATACTGTAACATCAATTAATATATTTCTGGTCAATTTGTGAAATTTCATTTTGATCAATTTTATTCCTGGAGATTCCCACTCAATTCTGGGAAGTGACGATATGCAAATAAGTTTGGAGGATGACGAGCGAACTCTCACTATGGTTGAAGATTTGTGTAGTGAAGATGTAGCAGGAAATTCTAGCAATCTTTCACCTGCTCCGCTAGCTGATGAAAGGGATGCAGCAGCAGATATTTCTAGCAAAAGTGTGAAAGATAACAAAGAAAAAATCCTTACTGAATCGGAGGAAGCTATGGCAAAGCTTACTGTTGTTCATGCTGACCTGGGTGAATTTTTTGCATTCAACAAAAGTCGCATTTCCTGGTTTCAAAAGAGAAGTTGTTGGAACTTGCTGGTGATAAATGCAAATTTACTGTTGATGACCACATATGTGGCAGGGAACTGCATTTCAACACTCAGGAAGTTGGAACTGTCCTTGAAATTACATGTTCATGTGACAATAACCATTTCAGGAAATGGACATCATCTGAGGTTCTAGACTACAAGAAAAATAACAGAGTCTGTTAATGATTCAATGTTGGCAGCATCTGTGATAGTCTCATGAAACAACTATGCTAAATGTAAATTGCTTTGTCAGGCCTGTTGGATTAGTTGTTCATTACATCAGACTTCCGGTTTTCTAGTTATAAGACCCTGTTGCATCTTGGGTCCATGTGCTTTTCATGATCCACCATCTTGTTCACTTCTTGAATTGTATGTCTGGTATGCAGAATAAATCCTTGCTTTGAAGATTAAATATTACATGGTGGCACCAGTAGCTGGAGACACTCAACACTAAACAATGCCAGGAGGCGACGAATCTAGTTCATCAGCGTCTGAGATGATTAATCAGGCCCAAACGACCACACAAATTCCTCTCCCCGGAAAGTTCGAAGAGGCAAACAGCCCACAAGCAGCAGACGCATGGCCAAAGTAGCTTCGCCGATTCGTCAGGTACAGAGTAGCGTCAGAGCTCAACATAAACCACAAATGGAGCAGGTCAGTACTCTCCTTTATGCAATGGGTGACAGTGCCAACGATATTCTTCAAACGCTTCAATTAGATGAAGGAACTGTCTCCTACGAGGAGATCAAGAAATCATTAAATGACCATTTTGCTGAACAGTGAAACGTAATCGTGGAGAGAACACGTTTTAACAAAAGGTCTCAAATAGCAGGAGAATCGGATAATTGTGACTATGGTGTGTTAAAGGATAGCTTAATTCCAGGCCGAATTGTAGTGGGGGTACTTGATGATTCACTTTCCGATCGACTTCAATCAAAAGCTTCTCTTACACTCGCACAAGCCGTTCAAATGAGTCGTCAGGCAGAATCTAGAGCACAAAACCGTGATCTTGTCCGTGGGGACAACACACCAGCTTCAGTTGAATTTATTAACTCAGAGAAGTCTGGAAATAAAAAACTTCCGAACAAAGAAACTCCCAAACCTGCCCAAAGTTGTGGATGGTGTGGCCACAAAAGACACCAGCGCCAAGTTTGCCCGGCTAAAGATGCTACCTGTAACAAATGTAAAAAAAGGGGACACTTTCAAAATGTTTGTCTCAGCCCTGCCACCCCAACAAAGAAAGTATACGAGCTCGAAGATGATGACGAGCAGGAAGAGGGAGATGAGGTTCTATTTCTTGGAGAAGTTCAAACCAGGGGGGGGGGGGGGTGTGGACCGCCCAACTCGGGATTAATGGCCACAGTACTCGCTTCAAGCTGGATACTGGTGCTGCAGTCACAGTCAATGGTGCACATACCTCGTGGCTGAAAGATCAGACGTTTGCCAAACCAAAATAAACCTTACGAGGCCCTGGAAATATTCAAATCCCAGTCATTGGCATGTTTCAAGCTAACCTCTCGTACCGCCAGAGAAAAGTTACTGAACCAGTCTATGTCATACCAGACCAGACATGTCCACTGCTAAGCAGAAAAGCCTGTGTTGCATCGGGGCTAATCACTTGTACAGATGATGAGATTGGTGAAGTCACTCCACAAAATGCTGATTTCAAAATCGAATTCCCCTCACTGTTCAGTGGCCTGGGAAAGGTGAAGACTGATGCAACCTGATGCAAAGCCACATTGCATTTACACGCCAAGGAAAATCCCTTATCCGTTATTGCCAAAGGTCAAACAAGAATTACACTCTATGCTTCAACAGGGAGTCATCTCACCAGAAACAGTACCAACTACTTGGTGCTCTGGTCTCGTCCCAGTCACCAAACCTAATGGCAATGTCTGACTCTGTGTAGATCTAACCAAGTTAAACAAGGCGGTCCAGCGAGAAATCCATCCAATGCCATCAGTCAATGAGAGTCTTGCCAAGCTGGGAAAAGGTTGCTTCTTCACCAAACTCAATGCAAAAAGTGGGTTTTGGAAGCTTCCCCTTGATGAAGAGTCAAAACTGCTGACTACATTTGTAACACCATTTGGCTGCTACTGCTTCAACCGCCTTCCGTTCGGCATATGCTCTGCACCAGAGATTTTCCAGTGTACAATGTCCGAAATCCTTAAAGATGTAGAGGGCGTAATTAGCCAAATGGATGACATTCTAGTCCATGGAGCTGATCAAGAAGAACATGACAGACGTGTTAGAGCTACACTGCATTGTCTACAAGAGGCTGGCATAACCCTCAACATTGAGAAATGCCAGTTTTTCAAGACCTCTGTGAAATTCCTAAGCTCCATTATTGACGAACAGGGAATACATGCAGAGCCAATGAAGACGAAAGCCATATCGGAATTTCCACCTGCCCAAAATGTGAAGGACCTGCAATGCTTTATGGGGATGGTGAACCATTTGGGGAAATTCATTCCCCAACTAGCCGAGATGAGCGAACCCCTGCGTCAGTTGTTATGCAAAGACACCACATGGCTGTGGACGGACCCCCAGCAGAGAGCCTTTGAACAGATTAAAATGGCCCTCACATCAGCTGAAGTTTTAGCATGTTATGACCCAAGTCGACCAACCATCATCGCAGCTGATGCCTCCTTAAACGGCATTGGTGCAGTCCTCCTCCAGGTACAAAATGACGGGAATCGTAGACCCATCAGCTATACATCATGATCACTCAGTGATGCTGAGAAACGCTATGCTGTCATAGAGAAAGAAGCACTAGCAGGAGTTTGGGCATGTGAGAAGTTTAGTGAATATGTTGTGGGCATGAATTTTGTCCTAGAAACTGACCACAAGCCCCTTCAAACCCTCTTCAACACCACTGGGCTTTCCAAGACACCACCGCGTATCCAGCAGTTTCGCCTTAGGTTAATGAGATTTAGCATCACTGTCCAATATGTGCCTGGGAAACACCAGCTAACAGCTGACGCACTCTCCCGATCACCTACAGAAAGTCCCAGAGAAAAGGACGAGCAGTTTGTAGACGTGTTAGAGAGCTTTGCAGCCCAGACAGTGTTAATACTCACAGCGACTACACAGCTCCTGTCACAGATACGAGAGGCACAGATCGCTGACGAAGAATGCGCTCAAATCAGGAACTATTGCAGTCAAGGATGGCCAGCATATATCCCTCACCAACCCTTACTACGTCCCTACTGGCAAAACAGGGCCCATTTCAGCATTGTTGATGACTTGCTTCTCTGCGACGAGCGCAAAGTGATTCCCAGGTCCATGAGACTGGAGATACTTGGCTGCATTCATGCTGGTCACCTTGGTATAACCAAGTGCAGAGCTAGAGCCCAAACCTTTGTATGGTGGCAAGGGCTCTCTACACAGATTGAAAACATGGTGGCAAATTGTAACACCTGTGCCAAAGATCGCCCCAAGCTCAAAGTACCACTCATGTCAACCTCCTTCCATTCACGTCCATGGGAAAGGCTAGCTGCTGACCTCTTTGAACTCAAAGGAAAGGTCTACTTGGTTGTCGTTGATTACTATTCAAGATGGTTTGAGATCAAGGAACTGAATGACCAATCATCTGCCAGAGTCATTTTAATCCTGAAAGAACTATTTTCCACACATGGCATACCTGACATCATTGTATCAGATAATGGCCCACAAGTCAGCTCTGATGCTTTTCGGCTGTTTGCCACTAAGTACAATTTTGTTCATGTGAGAAGCTCACCTAAATATCCAAGAGCCAATGGGGAAGTTGAAAGGGCAGTTCGTATGGTCAAAGCACTGCTCTGCAAGAATGAAGACCCGTATCCAGCCCTCCTTGCTTAATGATCTACACCTTTGCAAAATGGTTTTTCACCCAGCGAGTTACTAATGGGGTGCCGTCAGCGAACCAAGGTTCCTGCCATGCCCAGTGTCCTCAAACCAAATGTGCAAGATACCAACCAGCAAAGAGTGCAACTGAGAGAGGACAAATATAGGTCAAAGTTACGGATTTGTCATGACAAACAACACCAAGCCCGTGCCCTCCCTCCACTCACCACTGGCGAGCAAGTTTGGGTGCACGACCAGAACCGAGAAGGTCTGATCATTGGAGCCACCAAGCTACCGAGATCCTACTTGGTGAAGACCACCTGAGCACATTGCAACGTAATCGGTCTGCTCTAGTTCCAACCAGTTCGAAGCCAGCCTTTCCCTCTGATGGCCTAACTGTGGCACCTCGCCATCATGCACTGCCTGTGGACCAAACACCTCCAAAGGTTTCTTCCAATGTGCGAGAGAATCTACCGGCTGAACCATCAACACCTGCTGGATCCACAACAGCTGTGTCAACCCAAGAAGGCCATCCGAACACTGGGAACTTTCTTATGGAGCGTGTTACACGCTCAGGACGAGTAGTAAAACCGCCACAACGGCTAGATCTGTGAACATTTAACAAAGCGAACTTGCCTTGAACATTGTTACATTATTGTTGAGTTTACCGCACTGTGTGCACAGAGTTAGCACTCAAACTTTGGGGGAAGATGTTGGATTAGTTGTTCATTACATCAGACTTCTGGTTTTCTAGTTATAAGACCCTGCTGCATCTTGGGTCGATGTGCTTTTCCTGATCCACCATCTTGTTCACTTCTTGAATTGTATGTCTTGTATGCGGAATAAATCCTTGCTTTGAAGCCTAAATATTTCAAGGCCCTGGGCTTGAGCTTGATAAATCAGAGCACTTTTCTGCACTTCCAGAAACACTGCCCAGCACCAGTTGTGGAAGAAGTGTGGAGAGACATGAACAACGTTGTGAAACAAATTTTCAAGGCATACGAGGACATTTGCCTCTGTAGGATGGTCGGAATGATACAGGCAGCCACAGTTCCAGGTACTGTGTTTATACCTTGATGAAGCATTTCACTAATGCTGTAATTGATTTGGAAGTCATTGACAAGCACAAGACTTGGGGAAACTCAACAACTATGGAAAAAGAAGCTCTGTGCAGACTGTTAGAGAACCTGGTCACTGTATTCCCCTTTGATGAGCTCACAACTGATGCTTCCTCAACTGTTATTAAGCTGGTCAGGGATTTGCAAGTGAGCTACGTACATGCAGATTTTTGTACATGACAGACAAACCTTGGTAGTTATTTGTAATGTCTTTGTTGTCCCAGTGTGATTGCTCTGTTATATACCAAGGGCAATGTCATTGCTGAGGGCTGGAAAGAATGGAAATAAAGTTGCTTTTAAAGAACGACTTGTGAATACATTAAGGATCTCGATTATAACATTATTAATAAAATTAAACACAGTTCAGTTTATATAGTACAATGTTGTTATTAATATAAATGAATATTGATTTTAAACAGAGAAATATCCCAAGCTCATGAATCTGTTTCACTCACTCGACATATGGCATAAAGCAAAGAAGTCGAGTGAGGCCCTCCACCAGGTATGTAGAGAGCCACACAAACCAATATTTATTACATCAGTTCAGGTGGTGACACCAACTACCTTATCATCATGAGACTATGTTTCCTTGTCGACACCCATAATTGGGAAGGAGTAAGTTGCAGACTACCATTTGAAGGTTTTTCTGATGTTATAATCCTGAACATGCAAAATAAATAACTTTTTGATGCATAACTAAGGTTATCTATGTGCATATAGTGCTCTACATTTACCACATGAACAGCAGCATGTCTACAAAATATGCTGACAAATGAAAAAATGTTGTTTTCCTTAGGCTGCTAAAATCAAGAGGTGCTCAGACCTACAGACATGGATTGATGTAATAGTCAATCATTTCTGGTTCTGCAGTCAGTCAGCTGAGGGAAATGAAGAGGAAATCAAGGTTTGTATACAAGTAATCAAATATAGCCTAATACAACAGTTGTATTGTATTGCTTTTTGACACAAACAAGGGATGCACATGTCAAGACAAAGGTCTTTATCTAGTGGCAATCTTTTTCTCTATATGCAAATAACTTGCAATACATTACTACAAACTGCTTGTTATGCTACATGGCCTATTTAATGCAGCGACAGTTAATGAAGCCTTTTTTAGTTGGATTATCCCTTTTTTCCTCTTCCTATCACCTGTTAACTTCTTTAAAATACAGGCATTTAGAAGGGTGATGCAAAATTCACAAATTGAACAACCTTAATTTTTTTTCCCAGGACACCTGGGTGAGAGTGCTACACCATGTATGCAGGGAACATTCATGGTCATCTGGTAGATGCAAGGATGATGATCAGGAGAACATAGAGGGTCCCAACAACTACCTGAATAAAGACTCCAAAAGTCATGGTGGCACTTCAAAAAATTTTCTTAGATCCCAAATGGCTTAAAGCTCTTAATTTCTATGTCAAACTCAAGTAGTAAGATTGAAACTATTCAAATATGTGTTGGATTTACAGTGGCTTAGGGTAATTTTTCTCTTTCCATTGAACTGTGACTCATTTTGCACACTTTTAGGCATACCAGTGAGCTGGAAAGTTAACGGCATGATGACTAAATATGTACCTAAGAGAATGGCATTTGATCGAGTTGAATTTACATCACTTTATTCTAGGAAGATTGTCAGTAACTGATGGAGAAACAGATTTTAAGGCTCAAAAAAGAAACTCCCTAAAAAGAATTGTACAAGTGTGAAAAGTTAATTTGGGTGACCTGAGAAAACTGGAAGTTGGTTATCACTTTTCTTATTTTGATATTACCTTGTTTTAGGTATCCCTACTTTATTATGAGAGTTATGTTGGCTGTCCTGGACCACAATTTCCACCTATTTTGCAAGGCAAAAACCAAGGTTGATGGTGGACAACGTGACCACAGGAAGTATTGAAGGCATTCCCAGAACTTGTCAAGGAACAGAAGACAAACAGCTCCTTTCCCTTCCTGATTGCCAAAATGCTGTGCATGTGTACTCGAATGGAGGAAAGTTTCAACCTGCCATCAGATCATAATGAGTTCGATCCAAAACAAATTGCAACAATTGGTATGAAAGAACCCCTTCCAACAGAGGAACTCCTCAAAGGGCCTTCGCATTTTATTGGGAAACAAAAAATGTGAACAACCTGTGCTCCTTTTGATGCAAAGTAGGCCCCTTATTTTAGAAAACTAGGCTCCCCTGGGTATTGACACTGCATAAATGGCACCAAATTTGGGTAACAATACTGTACATCAACCTCCTGTGGATGTTCATAGACAAAGGATTTTTATACACAATGTTTAAGAAAGCCAGAATGAGCCCTGAACATTAAAAAGTGAAAGGACCGTGCTGGAAGTAGGATGATTACCACCTGTGATTAATCCCATTGGACTGAGTTGAGAAAGGGCTGAACACCTTTTAAGAAAATTCGGGAATCCTGCAGTCCAGGAACAGAAGATCTTGTTGCGCCCGAAGTTGTTTAGACAACTTGTCACCTGTAACTACGTTTTATTCATCTGCGAACTCCCTTTTCATCTTTGAATTAAGAACACTTGTTATACACGTCATTATAAGTGTGCTTTGCATTATAAACAGAAATATCTTTAAATGAGGAGTAAATATTCTCATTAAAAAAAGTTTAAATGTTACATTTGTCTTAAGTTTGGACTCTCTTCCCCTCAGTTCATCACAAACATCAAAATTAAACTTTCTTCGTATAAATGTTAAAATCGCGACATTCATTCGCGATATTAGCTTAAGTGCGATCAGGTTTGAAGAGTTGCATATTCGCCTAGTGTGCCTGCTGGCAGAATACAGAGAAATTTGTTTGCGATTAAATTTGGAGCAATCAACAAACTACAAAAAACAAATTCGCTGCGATTGGCATAAGAGATCGCCATTTTATAAAAGGAGTGAAATGTTTACTTTTTTTGAACTGAACTAATGCGCAACATTCTGTACCAATAATTATTCTACAGCAAAGTGTTTAGAATGTTATTATAAGGAGGGGGACATTGGGGTTTGCGGTATTGTGGTATTGGACAATTTTTCTTGCGGTATTTCAGTAATCTTTATCTCGAAATGCGGTACTGTGGTATTCTCCGAACCTGGGGATGTGGCTTTTTAGCACGTTGAACAGTATTAAAAATTATCCTCCTAGTCCTCCAATGTTTTTCAAGCCTTTTCTAGCTTCCAATTGGACATTCCTGATGAAACTTAGCTCTCATGGTAACGGTAAACTCCAACGTAAAACCAAATTATCATTTTTTTGTTTTCTTTTAGTATTAATGAGAAGTTTACTGTTTTGCTTGCACTAAAGCTAAAATATTCTTGTAAAAGAAAGCCACAAGCATACAGACAGTCTCCTCCTACTTGGCAGAAGTCTTTTGTTATGACAAAACCTGTAGTTATCTTTGTCTTGTTGCTGTTGTAGTTTTTTGATCAAACCGAACAAGTGTTGAACAAGAACGATTTCTATTCTTAGTTATTTTTCGTTTGCATGACACTGAACAGTTTAACAATTATTCTAAACTAAAACTCAAGCATGCTTTGTTTGTTTGATTGTGTTTTCACGTTAAGGCAATGAGAAGTTATTGTTTTACTCAAGCGAAACAGAAAGCTAACCTAAACAGACAAAATGAAAGCTCTGGGCCAAGTTGTTCAGAAGCCAGTTAATGCTAAACCAGGATTAAGAGTTAACCGAAGAGTTGATTTTTCTTGTATCAAAATGTTTTTCACTGCTTATGTTTTGTGTAGTTTGAGATTATTCAAACTTAAAACTGAAGAATAAATGAATACGGTGAATAACTTTTTAAACCACGCATAATTAAACCATGCATGTAACATGTATTTTTCCTGCTGACAATCTCTGTAAAAATTAGGTGTGCAAAGCGTACTTGTGTGGGCTTAGATTTACTTTTATTCCATTCAGTTTGAAAGCCAGTTTTAAATGTCAGTATTTGGGAGTTAAAGTACTACAAGTGAATAGGCCATCACTAGAAAGATAAAGGTATAAATTTAAATATATAAGGTAATATTGATTATTAGGTATCAACACAGGTGAGTTGTTATTAATTTTATTGAAGATTGTTTACAGATATCAAATTAACTCATACATGTACTGTCAAGAGGGTTTGCTGCCATATCTAAGCCAGTTACATAATAAACTCAGCAACTGAGAATTCAACAGTTGGTCCCAAATTGACACCTTGTCAATAGTGTTGATTCCACTGAAGTTCTGAATACGTTTTGTCATGACTGGAAAGAAATATTGTCACGTGGAATGAGAATAATCAATTTGCATACAGGCTGTAGGTTCTTTTGTTAATTGCCAGCTTTAAGATGATGCAAAATGTGGTAAAATGTTCCTGTAAATGCAGTAGAAACAATATAAAAAAGATATTGTTCATACAGTCTGCATGCTTCTTTTGATACATGTAGATCCTTGTGATGTTAAAAGTATATGTTAACGATTGACTAGTAGTTTGCATAACAATTTCTGAATAGAAGAGTGCATCCATGTTTGTTGCTGGATTCAATATTAATCTTAAAGTGGCTGCTAGCATACAGTTGTATAAAGAGTTGTGTACTAGAGCTTCCAATGCCTCACGTGAAAAGTATACAGTACAGGTTTATCAGCTGGAACTTGATAAAAAGTCACTGCTACATGACAAGCATCAAAATTATGTCTAAAGGAGTGTTGAAAAATTGCTCAGTGTGCTTCACTTTGGTTTACCAGGTTCTTATGCTCAAATGACCTGGTACAGATGTCTCTCATTGTAGGTGTTATAATTGTTTTGTCAAACCCAATACTACTTTGATCGGTTGGATCAGTTTTAAAATACAAGAGGATAATAACATATTTTTTATCATGCTATTCACAGTGGAAAGTTAATTAATTAATTAAATGTTATTTGAAAAACACATGCAACTGTTATCACCTTATTTAGGAGAATTTCTAGTACACACATTCATTCACTGTAATCACATTCCTGGTCGTGTTGAACTTGTTGCATATCAGCTTGACAACCACAAATCAAGACATGTGCAGTACACCTTTCATTTTGAAAGGACCACTCCATGTTTGTGAGCAAGACAAGTGAAGATATAATAGGTTTTTAAGAGTGAATGTGCCCAAATAAAAACATTTTTAAAATATACTGGCAACAGCCAGAAAATACATTCTACTCATTTTCTCAGGTTAGGTAGGCCTTAGTGTGAAGTAAATCATGACATACTTTGTTGAGGCCCTGTTAGGGGGGCTACCCATGTCCCCTGTCTGAAATTCGCCAGCAGCCATGTCGGCATTTTGCAAGATTCCTATGTCGCCTGTCGGAATTTCATCTCAGAGGAGTTGTGTCAGGAAATTTGACATTTTTCGATTAAAACGAAGCTACACGTATAACATTGTAATACCTTTGTCTATTAAAAAAACTGACACAGTGCTCTCAAGTCTCACGCATTGAGCATGAGGCTCACGCAAACGAATTCAATCTTGCGCTCTCATGCTTAATCTATTATTTCTCATGCATTGAAGGTTCCTTGCTGTTTTAGTCAAGTACATATATAATTAAGTATCTCTTTGGATAAAATGTACTCCTTGTACGCTTTGCACTTGTTTTAGCCTGCAGTACAGACGGATTAGCGGGCTGTAGCGTGATACACAAGCGCGCGAAGCATGAGGCAAGAAAAATCTGCCTGTAGCCACACCATTGTTTATGCTCTTCCAACCGTTCGCCTGGCGAACAGTTTTTGTTGACTGGTTGCTTTAAGCCACGTGACGTCAGACACAAGTAAAAACAAAATTTGTTTGACTCAGGTGACAGGTCTACATGGACTCCTACGGCTTGTGACATTTGTACATTTGCCATTCTCTCATAAATTCCAGCCTCTTGACCTTCTATTTTGCTCTTCACTTGTTTTTGAAGGGCACTTAATGTTGTGTTATCAGGATTATTTTTTTAAAGTAGAGTACAGCTGATAGACTGTTAGAGGTCAGAGCTCTGCATAGTTTCAGCTGTTATCTATCGCTTTGCAGAGTTTGAGACCTCTGTAATTTGCCATGTGCCGAGTAGTGTGGTTTGTCTGGCTTTTCACCACGGATCATATTTAGCTTTGTCTGGCATTGCCAGAGACTGCTGTAGTCTTGGAGATCCGTTCTGTGTCGTGAAAGTTATGTTTCTTCCATCCTGAATTTGTTCGAGATTTTTGTCTCCTGAGCTTGATGTCTAGGTTTATACCTTCTTTGTTCGTTTTGGCACAACATGATTTAAATTTAGCTAAATTTTAGATGTTCACGGCTGTTGACTGTTTTGCGTTATGTATACATTTGTAAATTGGTTATATGAGACATTTTTTCGCTTTGTTCTCTCTCAGTCTTTCAAGCTAATCATTTCAAGGGGGCGGTAGAGCATAAACAATGGTGTGACTACAGGCAGATTTTTCTCTCCTCGCACGTTGCGCAGCCTCGTGTATCACACTAGAGCCCGCTAGTCCACCTGTACTGCAGGCTACAGCTGCTTCAAACACTTTTCAGTGGTGGAAATTCTTATGCAGAGCCAGCCAACATTTCTCCAGTCAAAGGGTTTAATGATTACTTTATGGTTACTTTTAAAGCATCACATTTCGACTCAGAATGAAAGAAAAGACTTCTTATCTACTTCAATTTTTCAAATTTTCTAAGATGCTGGGGGCATGTTGGGCGCATGCTTCCTAAGGGCTTGGGCATGCTTTCGAGCGCTGAAGTTGCTAACCTCCTAGGGGATGTGGGGGCATGCTCCCCCCGGGAAATTTTGAAATTTAGACGCTTGGAATTGCTTAGCCTGGGTTGCAGCTGGACGTGTCATAACATCCCCAATATAGTCCGTCTGCGAAATGGCTCTCAAAAGCTTGTTCTGATATCCCGCACAGATACACGGATCTGTGTATGCATTTCTGATTGGCTAGTTTCTTACGCTCGTTGTCATTGGTCAATGCTAACAATAGAGTGACAGACCTACACAACTCCTATCCATATGCATTAATAAATAGCCGCTTTGAAAGTTTTGCTCGAACTAGTGTATCTTTAAGGATCTGCCCCTTTTGTAAGATACGATAGGGGGATCTTTGAATATTTTGCTAGGCAATAATCCTGTGTTTTTAGGAGGACATTTCCAGAGTAGAGCCGTTAGAGGTCATAGGTCTGTGTGGTTTCCGCTGTTATCCACGTGTAATTTGTAAGAGTTTGAGACCTATGTATTTTGCCACGTGCTAGTTTTTTTTCAGCTCATTTGTACTGCAGAATATGTTTTAAGCTCTCTAAATGTTAGCTCTGGAGGGACCAAGTTTGAACTATTCCCCGAACATGTTGGTTACTTGCATTTTGTATTATTACACCGGACCCAGCTGTTTGATTAACTGTTGCAAGTTATGCTGCTTCTTATCACAGCTGTCATATTTATCTTTGTCCAGCTTCACCAGAGAATATGGTCTTCCATAAGCGATTGCAACGGCGATTTAACAACAAGAACACTGGAACCACGAGGCTTTTCAAACAGAGCATCGGCAGTGATCGGAAGGCACTGGAAAATCAAAGATTTACTGTAGCCCGTCAGCAAATTTACAGAAATTGTTTGACCTCTGAGAAGTTTGCGAAGCGAATTTTCCTGTTCAGGTAGAAAATTATCGATTTGAATGAATGAATGAATACCTTTATTTAAGTGTCAAACTGAAATAGCAGTAAATAACCACTAAAATTAATAAAACTATTTACAATTGATAAAACGAGTATGAAATTAACGAGACTATTTACATGTGTATGATTGTTGAGTGCGGCTTAGAACTATTTACAAATACATATAGACTTAATAAAATACTAAAGTGTCTATCATGTACGACATAAAATAAAGTCAGAACAATGAGCATCAGCCAGTAAGGAATTTAAGTCAAACTTTCTAATACGCTGCCTAAATTTCAAACTGCTCCCTCGCGGATTTGAATGCTTTTTGCCAATCTTCTGTTATTGTAGACATCTTATTTCCAACTCAAAATAGAGTTGACATTTATAAAAATGTAAATGTTCTTGGGAAACCTGCACACAATTATTTTTAGCATTACATGACAGTTGTGTGATTGCTTTCGCAAGAATTATTCAATCAGAAAATACATAAGAAACTAGCCAATCAAAAATGGATACACAAACTGCGGGATATCGGAACAAGCTTTTGGAAGCCGTTGTGCAGACGGACTATACTGGCGGTTTAGACTGTCTGCGACGCAGGCTAGGAATTGCTATTTTCAGCCATTTTCAAGTCAGTATTTGGACCTAAAGTACAATCGAACCTATGACTATTTTTACCATGTTTATGTTTAACAACCGTTCTTTAACTCAAAATCTCAACGGCCTCAATCAGATAATCTCTCCTATCTTTAATCTTCCTTTGAATTTGGCGCAACCCTTATCTTCTGCTGAAGATGAAAAGACCTTGGCAGCTTTCCCCTGTCTCTCTTTTCCTTCCATAATGCCATTTGTTGATAATACAGCTTCATATTCTTTTACTGGTGACCCACTAATAAAAGTATGAAGCAGATGATCGAAGATCTCTTTCCTTTTTCCTTAAGCATGTTTTTAGGTGTTTTAGGGCGCTGCTCACTCAGCTGAGAGTGAAAAAAAATACTCAGCAATGCCGGACTCGATTTATTCAACGACCCGTTGACATTGTGCGTGAGAGACGAAAACACATTTAAACTCTGGAAATGCATCTTCACTTTGACTTAGATGTTTAAAACAATCACTGCATTCTCAGTTCCGAAATTCGTTGTCAGTCTATGTTGCTATGGGTGTCGCTTTCTCTATTTTGCTGGAGTAGTCTGTCGTTCATTGCCAATTCATAGCTCTCATGTCGCCGTTTCAAGGCCATGTCACTTGTTGGAATTTACCCCTAGTAGGGTCTCTTTGTTTGGCTGAATATCGATTTATTTACGAGAAAATCGATAATAACCGAATTCCGTCAAAATGCCACTTTTGGAGCTCAAAATTTAAGATGAATCTTGAAGCTTTGCATCACAAAATCAAACAACCTAGACCAATAGAAACTATCAAATCTTGAAAATCAACATCAAAACACATGTTGACAGCAATTTGAGCAATTCTTGTCAATAGACCCTTCTCCAAAATGGGGCCCGCCGAGAGAGGACTGGAAACTGGGGGTACGAAGTTTCAATATGGCGGAAAGTGTAGAGAGAAATGTGCTGCAGACTGGAAACTTCGAGAGATCTATTTTAGAGTTTGTGAATAAGTGGCTCGAAAGCAAGAAGGGAAGGAAAAAAGGAGACACGTACTACCTGGAAACATACCTCGAGAACATCAAAATATTGTTTTCTGAGGATTGCTGCGTTGTAAAAGCAAGATGTTATCACTCGATGAGGAAAACTGAAGCACCACATAAACTAAGAATTGTATTTGATAGTTCCAAAGAAGACAGCATTGAAGTTACCACTCAATGTTCATGTAAAGCTGGAACTGGGAAATGCCAACATTTAGCTGCTTTGTTTACACATGTAACGGTAAAATTACACGATGACAACTCTCCAACCTCCCATCCACAACAGTGGCATAAACCTCGAGGTCCTTCGCTAGAGCCACAAAGATGGTTTGCTTCCGAGTTTGTGAAACCATAAATAGATCGAAAGCCTTACGAAATAGCACCTAAGACTGTACAGGAGTATTTATACGATCCCAGACCTATCAAACAACAGCTGATTACCGAAAGACATGTTCGACAACTGGGAGAAAACATCTCAGTTGAGAGTCCTACCACTTATGCTTCTTGGCTTTGATACTCTAACTCAGCAACCCACAAGTCCCTTCCATGGGGGAATTCTTTAGAAGGCTGTCCTTTAGCAAATCAGTTAAGGGATATATATCCTCCGAGCTTTGTAGATACTGTTTACAGTGAGGACCTCGAGGCAGTGTTTGACTTTCCCGTAGAAATTACTTTACCAGAACATGTTAGGAAAGGGCCACCACCAACAGTGCCAGAAGAAGAAAAACCCTTCCTATCAAATGTCATGTTATCTCAAGAAAAAGTGTTGGAAATTAAGAAGAATACGAGAAGTCAGTCCAGTTGCTCAACTTGGCACCAAGAGCGAACATTCAGAATAACTGCTTCAAGATTCGGTGAAGTTGTTTCTAGAAAAGCACCAGTTAATGATAGGTTCTTACATACTTTATTTTCATCAACAAAGGTGCAGACTGAGGCCATGAAATATGGTCTAGACATGGAACCAATGGTTGTCAAAGAGTTCAAGGAATTATCAGGCCCTCAAGTAGAAGTTTTCAAATGTGGGTTGTTGATTCATCCTGACATTTACTGGATGGGTTGTTCGCCTGATGGTATTATTTATGATCCTAATGAGAATCCATCGGTTGGAATTCTGGAAATTAAGAGCTTGTTTTCGATAAAGGGAAAGTCAACTGAGGAATGCTTAGAACTTAAAAGGGACATTTGTATTCATCAAGATAAAAATGGAGAAATAAGACTCAAACATAACCATAAGTATTACTTTCAGCTACAAGGCCTAATGGGAATATCAGGATTGTTGTGGAGCAAATTTTGTATCCATTCTAAGGAGGGGTCAGAAAATCTGTTTGTACAAAAACTTGAATTTGATCCTGGAGTTTTTCACAAAGTCACTTCCAAAGTTCATGAACTTTATTTTTCTCACTGCTTGCCTTATTTTTTGAGGCAATAAGCAGATAACTGATGACAAACAGCATGCAAAGTGTAAATTTGTCTCATGTACAAGCATGTTTTTGTGCAAAATATAAGGGAAAGAAACATACTTCTGAATCTCTTAACTGTTGTGATTTTACATAATAGAAGGTGTTTAATTTTTTTTACAATAAATCCAGACACTTAATGGACCAGAATGATCAGTCTTCCTCATACTTTTCCTGGTCAATAACTGGGGACTAAAATAATAACAGCATGCAACAGACTGTCCAAATCTGATTTAACACCCCTGCCAGAGACAGGGGCACAACATTGGTAATGATTTTGTACATTTTGATTCTACTTATAGCCCTTTCCACATGGATGGGAACACTAGCTAATGACTGTGTATTTTCAACTTCTTCCTCGTTAAACTGGACTTTATCAAAAAGAAAGGGAAGTATATTTAAAGTCACTCCAATTGGTTCCAGTAGATCTTTAATGTTAAATCCTTTATCTGCCATGCAGTCATCACCCTTTTCCAACAGCTCTAGAATTTCACTTTGTTTTGTGATGTCCTTATCTGAAATACTACCAGTGTAAAGATCAGAAATAAATACAGGAGCACCAGAGGGTGCAATTCCTAACAATCCCTTCATAGTTGTAGTGGTTTTGTAAGAGGAAAAAGACTGACTTTGAGCTCGCAAGGATGATGGTTTGCAAATCTTGATTTCTGTACAGTCCAAAATGCACCTGGTGGCTGGGTACCTTTCTTTAAAAGGAATGGGCATAGTTTCCTCAATCAGGTCTTTGCTCTGCCAGATGGGAATGGATCCCAATTCAAAGTACAACAAGTTAATCCAAGAAAGGAATATTCTTGAAACTGTTGACATTGACATTTTAAAAAGGTAAGCTAGATGCTCCTCTGGGAAGGCATGTCTTAATCTGACAAGAGTTAGAAAATACTCATTAAACATCGACAAACTTCGAGGTCTTCCTTGACGTAGCTGATCAGGCTCATGCTGGTGATTTTCATCTGCATTAATGTCAGATCTCCAGTATTTCATATCCTTACATCTACTGACAATAAAGTTAAACTGCAAAAACACAGTCCAGTTTACAATACCTGTGTAAAATGGAATTAACTGGTCCTGTTTACGGAAGTTTTCAGCAGAAAAACACATGTTTATCCTCCTTTAAGACGCAAGCAACCTATTGCTCTCCCTTTTCCTTTTTGAAATGCTCAAACCGTTCACTAAGTTCTTTCAACTGGGCTTTTCTTCTTCAAGATCACTTTGCAGTCTGTCAATAGCAGCTTGTTTTCTTTCGCAGCGCGGGCAGCTCTTTCGTTGCCATTTCTTCCGTGGCGCCTTCAAAGCTTCACCTTTACACTTTCCTTTGCTTACAAAAGTACTCCGACATTGTTTTTCGATAGACCATTTAAAAATAGTTGAAACAGAACCTTTCTTCAGAACAATTTTCTTGCCTTTTCCATCTTTGCTAACTGTGTAATCATCCTCGCAGAAGTGCTTTGAGCAGATGCGTGTGTTCTCTGTAACAGCGAAATAATCTCCCTCGTCGCGGCGAATTTTAGCAATCCACTGGTCTTTTAGCTCTTGTTTCTTGGGAAAACAGTGAAATCGAAGGTTCTTATTCTTCTTTGATGTAGCATTACAAAAGGGGACACAACAGCTATGTGGCATTTTCAATTTTTGTAAATCTTCCGACAAAAAATGGCAGAAATCGATCTTTGCAACTCTAGATGTCAACAAACTATACCCCCAGTTTTCAGTCCTCTCTTGGCTGGCGCCATTTTGGAGAAGGGTCTATTTATTTAGAAAATCTAATTCAATTTTCCAGACCTACTTTTAACTAGACTGAAAACAGGTTAAAAGAAACGCATTATTTAACTATGTGCTACACGAAATAATTGACTGAAAATCTGGCTTTTGGAAGGCGATAAGTAGTCCTTTTCGATCTCCAAAGGATTTTTTGGGGAAATGATTCGGAGTGATTTAATCAAATTTGAAAACTGGATAAAATGCGCTGATTCAACGATGCCATTAATTGGCTGGAAATGTAGACATACACACAAATTCAATTGTTTCACACTTGAAGTCCAGTGTACAATTTATTTAACATAACATCCTCTTACCTTCATGTCGCTGTATCAAAAAACAGGGCTGCAGTCCTGCTGAGTCCTGAAATTGTTGCATCGATCACTTAAAAGCAATATAACTTGGCAGAATAGTGCTGTGCTGCCTCCTGATCATGTGGGGTTTTCTGATTCGAGGTTTCTGTTCCCATCTCGTTGAAAATGAGGCTGTAATCACTTTACGTAACTTTGTTTAAATATAAGTCTTGAACTGAACAGCGAATCAGATGCGGGCAAAAATGTGGCTATTTCAAGGACATATGTCCCTCGATTGACGGAATAACGGAAATTTTAAATACAAAACGAGGTGAACTGAAATCGACAACTCTGGCAAAGCAACTTTGGAGGGGAGGTAGGGGGGTTGTGTTCGCCTTTCACGCACAAATTTTGACAAAATTCACGTGCCACTCATACTTTTAGCAGTTTTTAGCCATACTTTTTCATAAATTCAGGAATCACGTATGTCTTTTAGTTGTTTTTCACCTGTCACACAAATTTTTGCCTTCATCACGTGTCCCGCATAAACCCTTGGACTGTGAACTAATCGTCTGTTACTGTGTCAAAACTGAGTCTCGTTCAAAAATTTATTCACTTTTATTTCCATTATTGCGAGATTGAGAGTTTCAGTACTACCCACCCTAGCTCTACAGATATTTAATTTTATATTAACTCTTCTCCAGAGGCTACACCCAACTCAGGAAGACTGTGGCCAGGAACCTGCCACGGCCCACCGCTGGAGTAATCATTGAATGATTGATTGACTGATGTTCTGGAATTTTCAGGAATGGTCCGTGTTCCTCGTTTTATTGAAGCCCGTTAATTGCTAATTTATAGAAATTATAGAAATTCTTTTTAAACTGGCATTTTACTAGTAAAAATATGAATAACAGCATTGTAAATTTGGTAATTTTCTGGTTTCAGGACACTTTCCAAGAAAATTTCCATATCATTTGTCTCACTTGCGAAAGTTTTTTTGTTCTTGTTTTTACCCTAGAGAAATTTTCACCAAGCAAGCAGTAGCCCTCCGCCTCATTTAAACAAGCTGGCAGGTAATGCGATAATTTCTGGCAGATAATTTCTTTCAAAACAAAGCCAGACAACACCCAGGGCAAACAATGGAATTGGCTTCAGCGACAGAGAAAGACAGTGATGAAGAAAACAGTGAGAAAAGAAGCAGGCTGTTTCATTGTCCAGAGGAGGGGTGTGTCAAGTCCTTCCAGCAATATTCGCCGTTTGAAAAACAGCTAGCAGATTGTGACACAAGTATGCCCTAGAGCACGAAAACCTTGTACAACAAGGCGATGATAATACACGCTGCCAAACTGGGGCATGGTACTGGTGTCGTTCCAGAGACTGTGGATGGAGATGTTATCTTATTGTTGCAGGATAAAGGTCCAGCACCACCGATGGGATGTGCTCTGAAGTCAGCAACAGTGACAAGAAAGAACCTCATGGCTACACAAGAAACCTATCTTACAGAAGTGTTTCAAGATGAACACACCGGGCAAAAGGCTGATACTGCTAACATTTCAAAGGTAATGTGAACAGCCAAGCACAACAATAGCTCCAGTATCTTTGAAAAGGATGACCTCCTCCACTTTTGCAAATAGCAGGATTTTATCTTGCTTGACAGCTAAAAAAACTTATAGCATTGGTAGTGAAGACATTCAAGACTTGACTGAGTAAGCAAGTGATGAAGACTTTTGCCCTTCAGCATCCAATCGTGTTTAAAAAATATAACATCTGTGCAATTGTGTGACAGTCGAAGCTGTCAAAGTTTTCCGTAGGGATGCTGCAGGAGATTTGTACCGCACTTGAGCTAGATGTATCTTCAATAACCAGCAAGCGCAAGCACTCCTATATGGATATTTTGCAAAGATTAGTTGACAAGTGTAGTTCTAAAACAATGAACTAAATGGCTTGAATTCCTGGCCTGTGAAACTGAAGATTCGCATCCTGACAGCAAACCTTACGGATCACTAAAGTACCTCGGTCATCCGCTACAGACAAACAAGAGAGTGTTTCTTTTCAAGCCGTCGGCTAGCTCCTTGGGCAAGAGTAGTAATTAACTGATTAGAAGGGTTGGTCCTTTCAAAATCCACTGTACAACATCAGTAATTGGAAGTGCAACAATCTAAGAGATATGCATTTCACAATAGTGACATTGAAGCCGGTAAACACTCTGCTGGCTAGTGCAATGCTTACTCTAGTGGTTTCTTGAGTTTGTAATACGAAGAAATGGCTAAAAACAGCTAAAAGTATGAGTGGCACATGAATTTTGTTTAAATTTGTGCGTGAAAGGCGAACACAACCCCCCTACCTCCCCTCCAAAGTTACTTTGCCACAGTTGTTGATTTCAGTTCACCTCGTTTTGAATTTAAAATTTGCGTTATTCCGCCAAACGAAGGACAGATGTCCTTGAAATAACCACATTTTTGCCCGCATCTGATTTGCTGTTCAGTTCAAGACTTATATTTAAACAAAGTTATCTTACGTAGAGTGATTACAGCCTCATTTTCAACGAGATGGGAGCAGAAACCTCGAATCAGAAAACCCCAAAATACGCTTTGTAAACAACTCATGATCAGGAGGTGGTGCAGCACTATTTCCGCCAAGTTATATTGCTTTTAAGTGACCAATGCAACAATTTCAGGACTCAGCAGGACTGCAGCCCTGTTTTTTGATACAGCGACATGAAGGTAAGAGGATGTTATGTTAAATAATCGTATACTGGACTTCAAATGCGAAACAATTGCATTTGCGTGTGTATGTCTACATTTCCAGCCAATTAATGGCACCGTCGAATCGGCGCATTTTATCCAACTTTCAAATGTGATTAAATCGCTCTGAATCATTTCCCCAAAAAAATCCTTTGGAGATCAAAAAGGACTACTTATCACCTTCCAAAAGGCAGATTTTCAGTCAATTATTTCGTGTAGCACATAGTTAAATAACGCATTTCTTTTAACCTGTTTTCAGTCTAGTTAAAAGTAGGTTGGAAAAATTTAATTAGATTTTCTAAATAAATAGACAAGAATTGCTCAAATATCTGTCAACATATGCTCTGATGTTGGTTTTCAAGATTTGATAGTTTTTATTGGTCTAGGTTGTTTGATTTTGTGATCCGAAGCTTCGAGATTCATCTTAAATTTTGAGCTCCAAAAGTGGCATTTTGACGGAATTCGGTTATTATCGATTTTCTCACAAATAAATCGATATTCAGCCAAACGAAGTATGTCGTGATTTGTTTCACACTAAGGCCTACCTAACCTGAGAATATGAGCAGAATTTATTTTTTTGACTGTTGCTGCGATATCTTTCACCATTGGGAACATTCGCCCTTAAGCTCTTCAATGCTGGCAAAAGTGTATCTTTCAACTGAAAGGGGGATCCCATGCAAATCCTCAAAGTTAAATTAAAAATATGTCAAAGCTGTGCTCTGATATCTTTAAAACTGTAACAAACAACAATTGTAGTAACAATGATGTTATACATCAAGCATGAAAGACCGTGTTTAACCACATTTCCAAATATGAAGAAGAGTGTTTAAGATATAACACACAGCTGAGAATATTTGACAAAATTTGACGTGTTGGAAATGTGATGAAATGTGGTCTTCGGTGTTTGACACACTATAACTATACACGAGTACACCTATCTTCTCAGTTGAAACTAAACTAAGGAGAGAAAGGCACCTTAAAATCACAACATCTATGCCAAATAAGATCAGATATCCAAACACCATCACAGTTATGATTCACATTGTTTAAACGTGATGAGTTATTGATGAGTTTGAGAAAATTATTTGAAAAAGCTTCTGCAAGTGAATTTTTAAGAGACATATATTGGGCATTGTTTGATGTCAAAAGTAAGAATAATGAACAATGTATTAAATTGCGTTACGTTGCATTGAATGTGCATTCTGGCAAAAACCGAAACTATTCCTGGAATATTAGTTAACCTCATTGTAAAAGTTAACAGCAAATACACATTTTTTGTACAGAATTAATATCTTGTAGAACTGTATAGGCTCGATCCAATAAGCAAATTCTAAGAACAGCGTCTTCTATTTTATTGTTAACTTTAATAATAATCAAGTGAACATAAATTGCAACACACTGCTTACCAACATTCACCAAAGTGTGTTTCTGTCAGTTCCTTGACTTGTGGCCAGCAGACACAGTGGTTGTTGGATTAGTGTTATTAAATACTGCAGGGCCTGGATTGTTCTCCACATCATTCACTCCCTGTTACAAGCAATGAGATGTGGACAAAATGTAGCCCATCATTTCTGTACATGTCCAGAATTTCAATGTTGTCAAGTAAAACACATTTAGCTAAGACGTGGTAAGAATCCAGCCCCGTTGAACATGAGATAAGGCATCCTTTGTTTTCTCGACTGGTATTGTTCAATTGATGTCCCCATACTCGCAGTTAATATTATCATGTAGTTAACAAACAGCTCCAGTACATGTAAGTTCGGCAGTTTCACTGCATTCACAGCTGCTAAAAATGAATGCACAGTGCGAGTACATGTATGCGATTTATGTGATAACAGTAGAGTCCAATAACTGACACTCATTTGTGTAAAGAGGGTGAGTGCTTGCGAAAGCGAATACTTCTCCTGTACAATCCACACTGAACACGAGCCGAGCCTGGATAAGTTAATGGTTTTCGTGAGCAAAACAAATCTTGTATCGCTGAAGAAATTTTCTCAGGAAGATCTAAGTGAAATAACAAAGAGTACACAGTTCTCGAGGGCGGTGCGGAAAGAATGATAATATGTAACAAAAACGAGGCAAAGCAATTTAGAAATGGAAAATAACTTACCTTGAAAACTGCAACCAACTTGCAACAGTAAGCTGTGGAAAATATTACATGTACTCAAAACAACAATGGCCACCGTATTGAACGCTCACGTCATAGAAGCCTACTCAGTTCCTCCCAGAAGACCTAACAATATGCGACACATAGACAAATAAATTCCTCTGACAGTAACATAGTGGAGGCTGAAGCCCCCACAACAAATCCACAAGAAACAAAACCCTAAAATACTGTTGTAAGTTTGAGAGGATGTTTGCGCTAACACAATAACAAAAATTATCACATTTTATCACACCTTTGTAGGACTATTATCTAGTATATGTAAGAACAAGAGGTTCACTGTGGTAAAGAACTTCCCTCTAATTGGCTAACATTCTGGTGCAGGTGTATAAATAAATTGCATTAACCTTCTCCATTTTACTTTCAAACCCAGTGGTCTTTGTGTTAATCAGTCGCAGAAATGTCTCTCCGTAACCTTACCAAAGTCATTTAATATTGACCAAAGTACATGTATTGTTGATACAAAGAAACTCAGAATGAAAGACTCCCGACAGCCTTTTACTAATTCAGCGCCACAGAAAAAAGCTGAGGTTATGATAAAATTTGGCATTAAAGAGCTGAACGCAATAGTTATTGCATCAGATGGTTAGTAGAATTTTTTTATTTATATTTTGTTTAGCGTGGTGTTCAATGTTGTATAGAGTAATCAAAGTTGCATCCGATCTCTAGCGGAAATAATTGCAGGGCACTAACTTAGTTTTTGAAACTTTATGGGGACATGCGAGGCTGTAGACCACTACGTTTTCAACCAGTTTTATAGTTTTCATCTCATTTGATTGCGTTAACTCAACAACTTAAATTTTCTTTTCTCAGATAATGAAGATAAGCTGAACCTGGAGGAAAAGAAGTTTGTCGACAATCCAAAGAATGCCGATCTTTTCTCCGATCCTCCCTCTGGTGAAAAGTGATGCCAACACGATCTCGAGAATTCAAATCCAGCAAGAAGAACTAAGACATCTGATGACAAGGTAATTCTATCAGTTTTCTCGACAATGCCCGTTGTAGTTAAAGAGGAAAAATATTGGACTTACAGCTGCAGTTTAATTATACCAGAGAATTCTGATACTAATAGCCTGCATAGCAAGTGTTCCCGAACAAAGAGCTTTCCTGCATTCTGCCTGCACGTAAATTGGAGTGGGAGCAAAAAGTCGACAAAGCAGGGGGTGGTGAGGCTCACCCCCTGCTTCGTCAAGTTTTTGCTCTTGCTCCAATTTAGGAGTGGCCAGATTGCAGGAAAGCTCTTTGTACGGGAACGCTTACTACGCAGGCTACGATAGTAACGGCCCCTGTTACTTTCAGATTTAGCAGGCAAAAGCAGGGGCCACCACTTTCGGGCAGCCATTACTTTTAGATAGTTAAAAAAAGTTTGTAAGGTAATTCAGTTGCTACTTTTGGGGTTCAAAAGGAAGGTAAAAAATTAACATTACCTTTGGGGAACCGTTATTTTCGGGGGGACCGTTACTTTCGGAATACTATGGTATCTGTAAAATTTGTTTCCTGGGCAATTACTTACCCCGACTCGTTCCCTGTTGTCTCGATCTCGCACTTCTCTCCTTTCTCAGTCTGCACATGTCCCTAGTGTCTCAAGAGAGACTACTGGGGACAAGTCAGTTCATTACCTACTGCGGAATTTAATCTACAATCAAAATATGTGACAGTACATGGGAAAAAATTTATACATTAACGCTTATCCATTAATGGATAATTGATGGACAGTTAACGGCATTCAAATAGCAAATCATTCGGTACATTTCAGACTTCACCGCCAAATAACAACTTTTGTGGTGAAGCAACGAGTTGAGCAAGTGATTCAAATTTCATTCGTGATCAATAAAGTTGTGTTTTGGTGAACTATTTTTATGCTTCTGGTGTTCAGAATATTTCAGTTTATAATTATGTTGATCTGGTTCATAACAGAAACTGTTATTGGTTTGCTCTGAATTTGATACTGGTTTGCAATCAATGTAATGTTTATGACAACATAGAAACGAACTACAGAATGCAAATCTGTTGGGTATATGGATGTCCCGGAGTCCCAGATATGCTAATCGGGCTAATGTGCACGTGTGTTGGAAACAACTTGACAAATGAATTAGTGAAATGTTTTGTTTTGGCATCTTCAAATGGTTTCGCCCATTAAAACAGATTAGTGTTGAAATATGTTTTCCCGTGGACGGTCACATATTTCTTTGAATACGGCCAGGCTTTACTTAAGGTATTGGGGCTTTGTTTACTTAGAATCTTCGCAACTCTTGCTCTTGCTGCTCTTCACAACTCTTATCCGTACTTCATTCAATTGGGGAGGCACTCGACAAAAATAAACAGACGGATATTTTGTACCTTGATTTTGCCAAGGCCTTCAACACAGTTGATCACGTCATTCTTATTGAAAGGCTGAAATGGTATGGTGTCACAGGTCAACTATTAGATTGGTTTTCTGACTACCTAAAGGACAGATCGCAGAGAGTTGTGATTGATGGCACCGCCTCTGAGCGTCTACCGGTCACTTCCGGTGTACCCCAGGGTAGTCTTCTCGGCCCACTCCTCTTTGTGATATTTATCAATGACCTGCCTGATGTCATCCATGAGCAAACCAGCACCGCTCTGTATGCTGATGATACCAAGCTGCACCGTACTATTTTGTCAGTGAAGGACTGTGCTATTCTCCAGCAGGATCTGACAAGTTTAAACACCTGGAGCCACGAATCAAATATGAAGTTCAACGCCTCCAAATGCAAAGTGCTAACAATTACGCGAAAGAAAACACCTGTAAATCATGAATATCACCTTGGCGAGGTAAACATACAATGCGTTCAGGAAGAATGTGCTGAACGCTCAAAGTATAAGAGATCGTTTTTGTTTACTCTATCATTGCAGCTCTGTTTAGTTTTATTATCGTTTCTATCGTTTCATTGTTCGTGCCCTTTAATCATTAATCAGAGCGTTTTATATCATGTGATTTAGCTATCAATTTACTTTAAAAGCCAGTCGCTTACATAACCCACGCAGTTATCTCAGTATCGGGGTCATCCGAGTGTTTAGGAGTCAGGAGTTTGAGTTATTTTCTTGGAGTCTATGTGTTTACCTCGCTAACGCAGGATCAGACGTGAGTTTCTATTGTACATATTGATCGCTTTTTTGCTTTTTATGATTTCTATTTTCGCTTGTTATTTATTTAGGTTCGTTTCTGATTACGCAATCAAATTTGCCTTGTAGTTTTCACCGCACGTGTATGATAGCTGATTCATTAAAGTAATTTAAAAATCAAGTTTTGTACGCTGTGGTTGACGCTTACCGTTCCCCATGTACTTGGGTACGCGACAAAGAAAAAGACCTCGGTGTAACTATTACTAAAAATCTAACGTGGGACTCGCATGTAACGCGTATTGTACTCAAGGCTAATAGAATGCTGGGACTCTTAAAGAGAACTTGCCCACTTATGACCGACATCAAAGTAAGGCGGACACTTTATCTATCTCTCGTGAAGTCACAGCTTACTTATGCCATGGAAGTTTGGTCTCCTGCTAGCGTCAATTTGAGAACAATCTTAGAAAGAGTCCAGAGGCGCGCCACTCACTGGATACTAAGAACTAGAATCGGCGAGATGTCCTACAAACAACGATTGCTGACTCTTCGCTTGTTACCACTAACATATGACAGGGAACTGAGAGATCTTTTATTTCTCTATAACTGTATTTCTGGATATACTGACCTAAAAATTGAACGATATGTTACTTTTACCACACATGGCCGGTCCCGCTCTAAGAACCCCACCCTTGTACTAAAACCTGCTTACTGTAAAACCGCAACTTTTCAAGCTTCTTTTTTCAATAGAATTGTAAAACCCTGGAACACTATCTGTAATCTCGCCCCTCAAGACAAATTTTCTAGCCCAAGTTTATTCAAATATTTTTTGCACGCCACTTATTTTACTTTACTGGACACTACCTATGATATTGACATGCCCTGCTCCTGGTTCCTCTTCTGTAACTGTCCTTGCCACCGCTCTTAATTTTCTGTGACTAATATTATCCGCATTTTGTTTTAAACTATTGTAATTAATTAGATTTAACTATAATTTTTAACTATAAGTAATTATTAGATTTTATTGTAATTTTTATCAAATTTAAGATTTTCTATCACCATTCTTACTAGCTTCTAGGGTTGCGCCTCGCATGGGTAACTTTATTTTCCCGTTCATGGAATTCCTATTGGTCCTTTTCTTCTTTTAATTATATTGTAATTTTGTGACCAATAAAGTTGATAGACTAGACTGAAAAAAAAAAAAAAAATCTAGTACTGAAGAGCACTTTCCGTATGACTAAACATAATGATAACTTGCAACCAAAGGGCCAAAGATAAATTTAGCAAATAGTGATTATTGTCATCGTGGAGATTTCACTGGTTTTGACTGGTCCTTTTAATGATAAATTCTCCTTGATAAGGAGAGACTAATACCTCATCGAACAGGTATTAAATCATATATGGTCTGTGAAAGAGAAGAGGAAAACTATACAGTATTAATGGCAGTTTAAAGGTCAAACGAGAATTGCTTTGACTTACAAGTGAACCTTCTTCAAGTTACACTTAAAAGCGTCCAGAACGATATATGACCCTAGTAAGTACTCACTAGCGACACAATCAGCGTAAAAACTTTTGCTTGCCGTGACTTGGAATTTCTAGCTGAATTTCTCCTTCTGATCCTTAAGTCTCTGGTGAGTACTTAGCGTTGACCAAAAAGGGCTTACCTTTTACGTAGTGTTGACTGGTCTCAAACTTCAATGGTTTTTCTCAGGGCATGGTATTTTTGTTTCGGATCACAATGAAATTTGGAACTCAGACTTGAAAGGCGACGTCCATTTCCACTTAAGGAAACAAGAAATGGCTTCATGCAGGCTATTGAAAGCAATTGTATGAAACTGTTAAATTTCAGGTTCAGATGCTGAATGCTCTGGTGGCTGAGCCGTGGTCCAGACAAGAAAGGTCGCTGTCCAGTTAGAAACACACCAAATAGCTGATGCAGAAGAACAGATGGATTTCCCCGACATCATGGAAGACCTGAAAAAAACAAGTGGCAAGCTGACCAACATCGTGGCAGAATTAATGGAGTTTAAGGCTAAACAGACATTAAGGCCCACCCTCAGCACCCCTCCACTATATTTTAGCGACTCAGATACACTTTCTGACTCTCTGATCAGCGGTACCATTGACCAAGAGCCTGTTGCAGCCGTGGATCAGTCTCTTTTTGTTCCTGTCCCGTCTGTGAATCCCGCCATTCCTACTTCAGACAAACTCCCTCCTGCCGTGAATCAGCATCTACTTGTTCCTACCCCACCAGTGACTGATAGCACTGTTCCTGCTCCAGACAAACTCTCTCCCGTGAATCAGTGTCTACTTGTCCCTGTCCCATCAGTGACTGATAGTGCCGTTCCTGCTTCAGGCCAAAATCGCTGTTATCAACAAGCCCTCATCCTCAGCTGCGATCCCCGTTACCCGCCATAGACATCAACGCGCAAGTTGTATTCAAGAATATTGACCGTTGGCCAACTGACGACCAGAAGTGCAAGGTCGAGGCCATTGTCTTAATGAGTTCCCACATGGTTCCCTCTGCCATGGCTGCTGTGAATGTGCTGTTTTGAGAAGAGGAGTTTGCAAACGGAAACACATCCAGGACGAACGGATACAAAAAGCTGGAGGGCTTAAGACTTTGTTTCCTGCAGTCAGTTCTGCGGCAAAAACATGAGTCAGAAACCTTCACAGAGGACTGGGAAGACATTAAGGTTAAGATAAACACTTGGTGTAGGGAAAAACAGAGAACTTTTCTTCGAAGACTACAAAAACAAAGAAATTTCAAGTAGTAACTAGAATCGTACTTTCATTTTTTCATTTTTGTAAACCTTTGTTAGTTAATTAATAGATAAAAACAAGCATTAAGGATTTTTTAAAACGAGAGGAAGTAAGAATATTGTAAGTTCCAGTCCACAACCAAACAATAAAGTGATTTTGAAAATGGAAGCATGTTGTTGCTGCTTGATTGAGAGGAAAGGAGAACCGTAAAAGCGTGAGGATTTCGAAAAGGTGAGGGTCATAAAATTGGAATGGGATAGAGAATCGTGTGTGAAGGTGCACCTATGAATTCTTAATCCTGTAACAATTATCCGTGTCCAGTAGTCAAAATTAATTTTTTTTAAATTTCAGTTAATAACATCAAATTCTTGTTTATATGGCTGAAAACTTCAGAATTTCCATTGTAGTGTGACTTTTTGTCAGCCCGGCAACCAGACTGAACCAGTATTTACAATAAACAAACGACCCGCTTTTCTGTAGTCTAGGCCTAAAAAGCACTCTGGTTAGCCTAAAAAACACTCCGGTTATCCTGAATAGCACTCCAGTTAGCCCAGACAGCTCTCCAGTTAGCCTGTTTTTGGTTAGCTTTCAATAATGCTAAGATTAACGTTGTATGTAAAATTTTTGAAAGGTGTTAGCCGGTGTTGTCATAGCCTGCGAAAACAGCGGTCCTTCTTCACTCCTGGCCCAAAGGGCGTCCTTCTCATGAAACGCCACTTGGGCCGGAACCAAAGAAGGACCGCTGTTTTCGAAGGCCAGTGCTGTCATGAGTATCACTTGCCATGCGGGTGTCCCGTGTTGGATTCCTCCTGGGGTTGCCTGTCACAGTGTTCTTTTTACATTGTTTTACTTCATAGAAAAATTTCTCACTGCTGGTCATTGAGACTATTTAAAACTTTTTCCATCTACCGGACACAATTATCGTGGAATCGCTCAAACTTTCTCCTCCAGATCCCCACCTAGCTCTTGTTTGGCTGCACAAATATTGGGACGGAACGCTATGTTGTGAACATTGTCAACATGGTGGATATAACATTTATTGCATCGACAACAGTTGACAACATTGGTGGCACAACATTTTGCTTCAGTTTCTGTCTAGTAAATACTGCATGTTCACTCACTTATTTGAATTCTTCACATGTCATCTGAAATCACTAACATTTATCTTCAATACATCGAGAGCAATACTGAAAGAGAGAGCTGATTTCACAAACGAATAAAGATGTTGTATCATCAACTTTCAATATGATACTCATTGAAAAGCACTGGAATCGCTGAAAATCTGTGAGCAGATGTTTGTTTGTTTCCAAAGTTTGCTTTTATGGCCGCTGCTGCACAACTCAGGTGCCAGCCAAGCTAAACTTGTTACCTCTTCAGAAACACTTTCTTGCTGTTCATGCATGCTCACATGCCAGTTCAGAATCTTAACAACGAAATAAAGCACTGATAAGTACTTTCACACCTTATCAAACTGGGGGAAAGGCACAATGCTTGCAAACACCTTCTTGAAGAATCTAATATGGCAGACAGAGCTCCATAGAGCGTGGTAAATGTATGCATGCATAAATTTGCATGCACAACTGTGACACCAAAACAGAGAAACGGAGCTCATTTTATAACTCATGCGCCATACTGCGCATGAGTAATTATATACAAGAATTATCTCTCATTAACCTTTTTCATCGTAAAATCAGGTTGGCTGACACTGTACTGTACTGTACTGATCACGACTGACACCTTTTTGCAAAAGTTAAAATGAAATATTGTGTTTGTATAAGGTAGCTGATAAGCTGAGTGTTATCAAGTAAAAAGAACAGTGAAGACAGTGTGAAATATTACACACACCTTAAAGTATTTCTGGAGTCATCCTTGTCATCAATACTGCTAGAACACTCATCATCATCACCATCAATCTCTTCATTTACTGCACTATCCTCTAAAGATCCCCAGTCTGGGTTGTCTTCAGAACTGCTTTTGTCATCCTGGCTATCTTCCACACCTAATACCTCATTGCTCTTGGCCGGGCAAGTGTCATCATCATGATTGCTGTTGCTTAGTTCATCATCCTACATTCTCAAAACAAACCATGTATAAACAGGCATCGAAACAGATAAGTCACAAATAACCCTAACCCTAACCCTAAGCCCTGAAGAACTTAAGGAAAGATTTTTCTTCTCTAATGAAGTAAGCACGAGTAGGAAGCCTGAAAAGCTGCACACACAGTTGAAAGAGGCAGGGAGAACATGACACTTGTTGTTGTGGCATGATCATGCTGGAATTGGTAGCAATGATCTGTTGTTATTCCTGCTGCGTGAAAAGTATGATCCTGCTGTCCACTTAACAAATGAAGAATATATGGCCAAGAATAACACGTCAAAAAGAGTTGATGTGAAAGCACAGATAGAACAGCCTCACCTGTACACGATGGGGTTGTGTGGCAGTTCTGATGCTGACCAGGTACTCTTTATACCTACGAGACAAGAATGCCTAAGAGGTCTGTCAAAGGCAGTTCAGATTGAGAATGTCACCATCAAGGATAAAATGATGTTCCTGAACAGAGACAATCCAGCTGTCGAGTTTGAGGATGGGACTCAGAAAGGTGGCCATTGAGGTTGTGTTGGTTGTGATGGAAACATGCTGCTGCTAATTGTTTGCCTCTTTGTTTCATCTGCATTCTAAAAGCGACGGTCATCTTTCGCAATGAACAGTATCAACAACAGCTGAGTGTTCATACTAAAAAGATCTCATGACCTCTGACCACCGATATGAACATTGATGAGCACATCAAGAACATATCTTTGTACAGGCTGTCCTTCTTCCAACAGCTAGTCTTGTGTGGAGGGCTTAACTTTGCTTTACCACAACGAATATCATCGAGGGAAATCCATGCAATCTTTGAGAAGGCTCACTGGAAAATAGAATTCAATCTCAACAACAGTGGCGCAAAAGAATTAGCAGCAGCAACCCCGAGATCTATTGCACTTAATTACAGCGAATGCAAAGGTCCATCACCACCAAAAGCAATGCTGAGAGCGATAACTCAACTTAAGAAGAGAGATGACATTGTCGTCACAAAGCCTGATAAGGGCTCTGGCATTGTCGTAATGGATAAATCAGACTATATACGTGTGTTGAAAGAATCATGCATTAATGACGAGACAAAATTTGCACCAGTAAGCCTTGAGACCTCCAAAGTTTTACCACCCATTACTTTAAAAAGAGAAGGACTTGTCCTCAGCTGTACAACAGATCCTACCTAAAAACATTGCTGACTCAGAAGTCTAAAAGGGTTCCAGACTTGCACATCTCTACAGTCTTCCAAAAACCCACAAGAAGAAGTTAGCCATGCGTCCGATACTATCAGCCACAGGAATGTATCATTATAAACTTGCCAAGTGGCTGGATGAAAAGCTGAAGCCCCTGTCCGTCAACGAACATACAGTCAGCGAAATTTTTGTTTTTGCCAATGAACTTCGTGAAATGAAAATCAAAGACTGTGAAGTTTTGGTGTGGTATGATGTATGGTCACTGTTTACTAACATTCCAGTGGATGAAACCATCGAGAGTATCACAGAGAGAGCCTTTGAAAATGACTGGTTTAACAGAGAGCACGATCTTAACATCACAAAGTTGGATTTGATGGAGCTGTTGAGAATCGCCACCAAAAATCAGCTCTTTCAGTTTGAAGGAAACTTGTCTGAACAAGTGGACAGTGTAGCTATGGGATCGCCACTGGGTCCCCTCATGGCAAACGCCTTCATGTGCAAAATCAAGAAAGAGCTAGAAATAGAGAACAAGTTGACTATCTTCTGCAAACGCTTTGTAGATGATACACTTGGTGCAATGCTGGATCCAGAGGCAGCCTCAGAATTTCTGGAGACATTAAACAAGAGTCATCCCTCTATTGATTTTACAATGGAGCTCAAAGAAAATGGCAGGCTTCTCTTTCTTGGAATGGATGTTATCAGGAATGGTTGTCACCTAGACACCACGGTCTACAGAAAACCGATGGACAAAGGGCTTTTGCTACACTACCACAGCCACGTTGACGCCAGATATAAATGGTCACTGCTGAACACCATGCTTAACCGTGCATTTCAACTCTCATCTATGTGGAAGTTTTTTCACGAGGAATGTGAACACCTTAAAGAGATCTTCTCCTGACTGTGCTATCCTGACGACCTTGTGCAGTCAACCGTTCGCAGATTTATTGAATCAAAAGTGTCCGAGGATTCACATACCCGAGTGGCTGATAAAAGAGAAGCCCCAGTCAGAATCATGTTGCCCCTCAAGGACCAGAAATGTGCAAACGTAGTGCGTAAACAGCTGGCTGACCTCAGTCGGAAGATCAATGCAAATACATGTATAGCTCAGTTTACACAAGTAGAAAGATCAAGGATGAAATTAAGGTCAAGGAAGACAAGCCACTTCTTGTGAGTCAACAATGCGTGGTGTATTCATTTCAGTGTGGCCTTTGTGATACAGGCTATGTCGGCTACACGTGCCGACACCTACACCAACGAATTGAAGAACACCAAAGATCAGCAATTGGGAACCCCCTCAGAGAGCAGCATGATATAAAGCCAGAAAACATCGCACAGAGTTTTCGAATCATAAGAAAGTGTCAGAACAAATTTGACTGCCTTATTTTTGAAAAGTTTTTTACCAAAGGACTGAAACCAACATTAAACAAACAGTGCGATTCAATTCACACCAAATTATTTGTTTAAAGCAATTCTTGCTAAGATTATTTTATTTTTCCATTGTATATTTTTAACACTTTTTCACATATTTTATCATATTTTAGCATTAGCCACATTTTTATCCATTACAACTTGTTTTTCACATATTTATGCTAATTTAGAAAATTTTACTCACTTGAAAATGACCTCGGACAGGTCGAAACATCGTGGCTTTTTAGCGCTAGTTTTAATTTCAAAATCATTTTCTAAGAAACTGCTTATTAAGATTTAGATAAAAGTTGAAGATTAATCCTTAAGAATTACATGATATCAAAACTGTTCAACTCACGGAGTTTTTCAAAGGTTTGGAAATCAGCAGTGCGACAAACGTTCTGGGCAATAGTTTGTATTCATATTTTGTACAATAGCGTCGAAAATATGACCGCGTAACATTATCTGCAGACTGCTTAGGGAACACATCCTTTTCACTTATCCAACGAATTTCACTGCAAACTTTGAGAAAAATTTACATCGGTTATTTGGAGTTACAACTAAAACGTGTGACATTGTGAAATCCGTAATTGTATGAAATGTTTCCTTCCACCTTGCTTCCCACAGCTTCAAAAATACAGGCCCAAACAATTCTACAATTTTCAATCGATCGAAGAGATTGTTTTAGAGTTCATCAAGTCTCAAAAACTGGAACACTTACATCACTCTTATAAACATGAAGCATTCCAGAAAGTAAAACACAAACTGGATTTAATAGAACAACCATACCTCGACAAAATACATTCTCGCTAAGAACAAATGTAAACGGGCTATAAACACGCGTGGGAATCTTGTGTTTAGGTGACGAAATGACCATCCAAAACAGTTCTTGAGTTTTCTTTTCTGCTTTTCATTTGCCTGCTCCTCCACTTCATATCTAGCTTTCCATTCCTACATGTAATATACAAGCAGCTTGTCCGCAAAGAAGTCTTCCCCATCGTCGCTTGAAATATCACAAATAATTTGTTCTCAAAGCTCAAGGCAGTGAGTTCACAGTTGTCAAACGTGCTTGATTGAAGTTTATTTCGGATTCTTCTGAATTGAAAATTAACTCTGACTCCAGTGACGGAAAAGAAATGATTCTGAAACAAAACTTGGCCGTTTTAGTCCCAAAATATATGGAACGATAAGTTTTGTTTTCCATTTTCTCAAGCAAATACAGAGAGCTGACTGAGGCGCCATTGTGTTTGGTTCCTGGATAGACGTCATAAGCAAATTGCATCATCAGCAAATTAATTTTTTTATTATACCCTGAAGAATGCTCGAGCTCAATATGACATTGTTTGAGGTACAATGCAGCATTCATTTTGTCTGTAATTCTCTTTCAGACGAAAAGCAATGAGGGCAGCAGCTGTTGATAAGTGACCTGGAAATGAGATACCAAAGTTCAAGGCTAACAAAGCAGCACTGAAACAGTTGGAGGAACAGACAGTCTTGTTCCTGGTTGTTCGTTTGAACTTTTGAATTTTGACCGAGAGGGGATCAGGCAACATATAATAGATGTACTGAATGAAAGAAGGCGACATAGACGAAGTGGTCATGATTACACAATGGTAGGGTAATTGGCATTTTATTAACACTAAATTCTTGCCATCTTGATGAAAAAGAAAAGATGGTAATGGCTACCCACCACCCAATATGAGCATCCAGCTTGTTACTTTAAGGCTAATACCAGTTGCCACCTTAATTGGTATCTATAGTGGTACTATAAACTACATTTTGTAGCTTTATAGAAAACACATGGTAAAATTATAAGTGTAGAACAATGCAACCAAATTTTTTACTTCTAGGCTGATAAATGAACCCTTAGATGAACGTCCCTTGATGCCAGCAACAGCTCTAGTACTGACAAGAGTTCACTTGAAGATTCATCAGCCGAAGCTTTATCGTGTGATACAGAGGAAGTGGAGGAATCAGATTCTTTGGATGATGGTACATTTGATAAATGACAACTGCATGTTGAAAAGTTATGAATTCCCTTACAAAATCAACCCTCGCTCTAATGTTTTTATGCTAATGTTCCCTGTGTGATCTTGCGAGGCTTGGATGCTAAAAATTGATTTAAGGTTTACGTACCACATTTTGGTACATAGTAGCCATTGCCTTTTTGCACTGATGTGATGGACCTTAAGGGTTTGAAATGAAACATGCAGAGATCAGAGTTTATCAATTCTGAGGCACTTGACAACAACTCAATTAATTACTGTACAGATTTCCTTTAAAATTACTCAAACTTTTGCTAACTGTTGACCTTCACTTCCAATTTTGAAAAAAAAAATGTTTATAACAACTGAATAAAACTTATTTGGCCTTTGACGAATATATAATCAATAATATTCACAACCAAGTGGAAACCCAATCGGATTTCAATGGTATAATATTTGGGCATATGAAAAAGCCATAACATCTGTAGGGAATAATTCAAATGTCACATATTTTCATACTTGTATACCTCAGTGGTCTTGTGTGCAAAAAATATGGCATTGTCAGGAGGAACGAGTTGCCGTCTTATTTTTCTATGTTTTGTTTTCAGCTCTCCCAGATGAAACAGCCAAACTTATTGTGTGCATAGCATACAAAGCAATCCAACTAACAGACATACCAAGAAGTCAGTTACCTTCTTCAGTGAAAGCTCTGGGTATAAAAGATGCCCCAAAGAAAATGGCCCATTATTGACTTAGCGCGATAATGGGTTTTATGCTGGGGCGGGGCCTTATCTTATCTTATGGTACAAGCTGCAGAGGTAGATAGCCAATAATGGGCTAGACACCACACACAGAGCAAGCTTTAAATTCACGTGCTCTGCTAACCCTCTCCCCTTTTTCTGCCAGCACCGATTGTGATAGCTGTTTAGCTTTTGAAGCATACTTTACTTTCTTTTGTCGGAATCAGGCAAGTGCACCTTTTATAGCCCTTACCTTTACTCAAATTAGTCTGTCCTTCTCCATTTTGGCTATTGTTAACCTTTTGTCAAGTTGCTGTTGGTACCCTCTCTTTTCTACATCTATGGCTAAACATCGCGTGTTAACACTTGGGCACTCCTTCGTTCACCAACTTGTGGCGTTTGTGCAGAAGAAGTAGCACTTGTATGCATTTATCACTCTTAGTGATATTGCGGATATTCATTTTTACGGCGTTGGGGGCTGCACAATTCAGAAATTTCGTAACTTTGACTTTAGAGTCATGTGCCAGATTGCTCCCAAGATCATTATTTTGGAACTTGGCTCCAATGATCTTGTTAAGGTCGTGCCTGAGACCGTTGGCTCAGAGCTAGGAAAATTAGTTTGAGATTTGCACAATGTACATTCAGTCGAATTTGTTGTAGTAGGACAGGTACTGTGGCGACGTGTGCGCGACTCAGAGGAGTACAATTGTAAGGTGGACAAGCTTCACCAATATCTTAAGGTAGTGCTCAAGCAGTTGCCTTTTTGTTATTACTGGCGGCACAGAGGTTTGTGGAACTGCACGTGAGACCTTTATTTACCTGATAGGGTCCATCTAAACAATTTAGGCTATACAAATTTATGCGTAGTATTTGAGGGGCTGTTTTGAAGGCTGTAAAGTTAGTGGGTGTGTCCGCCGATTAACTGCCATTGTCCAAGGCCACATAACCATCGTGATCTTTATTAGCGGTATTACAAAATATTTCATACATGCATCATATATACAGAGTTCGCAGGCTATATTGGAATTTGTAATTACTTGCACTTGACATTTATGGCGTAATTAGTGTGTTATCACTTGGTGGCTATTGTTATACCACATTAGTGTGCCCAACACACCAGGCCATTAAAGGACAATAGTCCTCTTGAAATGTCTTGGATTGTTTTTACAGTATTGCACTTGACATTATGGCGTAATTAGTGTGTTATCACCTGGCAGCTATTGTTTAACTGCATTAGTGTGCCCAACACACTCAGGCCATTATAGGACAACTGTCCTTTTTGAAATGTCTCAGATTGTTGGTTTTGTTATGTTGCCTGCTTCCATGTGTACTTGACATTCGTTGGCTTTCACGTAAGCCTTTACTAAATGTCTCGGATTTGTTTGTGCCATTTTGATTTCAACATATTAATCACCCTTGGCTCATTGGCTATAGTGTTTCCAGCCTGCTAAGACAAGGGGAGTACACCCACTAGGTTTGAGCTTCACAGCGTCTTAATCTAATCTACGTTTCAGTAATATAATTTCAATTTTTCATATACATGCCTCCTAAACGAGTCTCAAAGTGCCAGGCGTCAAAAAGTTCCACACATGCCATATCGGTGAAACAGCGCTGTTCAGAGCGAAAGTCTGCGTCCATGCCTAACAGCACGATGTCCACACCACAGGTCAGTCCTACCACACTGAGTGAATTGATATCAAACACGATTTCTGGGGCCTTACAGTTGGCCGGCATTGGCACTCTCAACATCTCTCCTGCAGTTGGCGAACAGAGACCTAGTAATCAGTCCATGTCACAGTCCACCATGGTTGAAGATGCCACCTCAAAAGAGATTACAGATCTGACAAACACTGTGGCTGCGGGTAGGCTAACCTTTGCCCCCGAGAAACTGGATGGCACATTTTCCAGTGTCACTCTTGACCTTGAGTCTCACATCTCGGATCGTATCAAGGCAAGGATATGGGCAAAACGAATATGTTGATTTTGGGTCTCTCCTCTCTGTATCACCAGACGAGTCCAAATATCTGATCCCCAAATCTGAAGAGCGCCATGGACAATCCTACTAGCGTGAATGATAAGTTGTCAAAGAGCTCGCAGCAGGCAGAATTGTAGGTCCGTATGATACTCCTCCCTATGAAACTTTCAGGGTATCACCCCTAGGCATCGTTCCCAGAGTTGACAGGAGAATTTAGGTTAATTCATCATTTGTCTTACCCAGAGGGGTTATCTGTTAGTGATGGTATTCCTAAAGAGTTAGCCACCGTAAGATATACCACCATCGACAATGCTGTTAGGCTCATTAAAGCAATAGGACAGGGCTGTTTTCTGGCTAAGACAGACATTAAATCCGCTTTTCGTATCATTCCCGTAGCCCCTGCGATTTTCCATTGCTCAGGATGGAATGGCAAGGGAAATTCTACTTTGACAAATGCCTTCCCATGGGGTGCTCGTCATCGTGCAATATATGTGAATCATTCAGCACTGCGTTAGAATGGATCGCTAAATATAGACTGCATGTGTCGTCAGTCATCCATATTTTAGATGACTTCTTATTTATTGGGCATTCGGAGGCAAAATGTCAGGTAGATCTTGATAATTTTCTTTGCGTTTGCCGTTGCATAGGCGTTCCAATAGCCAATGAGAAAACTATGGGCCCCACCAATGCTCTGCATTTCGCAGGGATCACCCTAGATACGGCATTGATGGAGGCTTGTCTTCCAGAGGACAAGCTTGCCAAATGCCGTACCTAGTTGGCAGATTTTTGCTCTCGTAAAAGCGTCACGCTGAAAGAGAAACAATCTTTAATAGGGCTCTTCAATTTTGCCGGCTGCGTTGTGGTTCCCAGGCGTGCTTTTCTGCGCCATTTGATAGACTTGACCAAAGGTATCCGGAAACCCACACATCACGTCTGATTAACCCAGGAATGTAAACACGATCTCAACATCTGGCGTGAATTTTTGAGTGTGTACAATGGCAAATCCTTTTTCCTCGGATCGCGATGGGCCACTTCCCAAAACCTCAATTTATTTACAGACACGGCAGGTTCCTTGGGTTACGCCACAGTATTTGACACACATTGGTGTTTTGGAGAGTGGCCTGCCACTTGGAAAGAACTCAATATTATTCTATTATTATATTACTCTTTCCAATTGTCGTGGCGCTTGAGATTTGGGGACGGCTTACGCATGACAAATGTATTGTTTTCTTTTCGGATAATCAGGCAGTTGTTGATATAATCAATAAGCAAACTTCTAAAGTTCGTTCAGTTATGGCTTTACTTAGACACTTTGTTCTCTGCACTCTTAAATACAATATTTCGTTTCACACTAAGCACATCGCTGGTCGCGTTAACTGCAAGAGCAATGCTTTATCTCGCTTACAGGTAGAGACATTCTGATTACTAGCGCGTTACGCAGACAAACAACTGATGCCGGTTCCGCCAGACTTGGTACCCAACAACTGGCGCATCACTTGAACGACCTTCTGCACTCAGTCATTACCAAGGGTTTGCATAAGACTTACCAAAGAGCTTGGGCAACATATGTCGATTTTTCATCTGAATTTTGCGAGTCGTGTGCCTCGCTCCTTCCGGTCTTGGTAAACAATCTAGCATTGTTTATATCATATCGATCAGCGAGGAAGTTTGCCTCCTCGACAATCTCGACATGTCTCCGCGTTAAGTTACGTTCACAAGTTAACTAATTTTCCTGATCCCACTAAACAGTTTTCAGTGCAGAAGATTCTAGCGGCTCACAGTAAGCTATACTCTTCACCAGATGTTCGACTTCCAATAACACATAACGTGTTGCAACAATTAGTGCTCGCATTAGATCATACCAAGTCATCAGCTTATCAAAGGCTGTTGCACCAGACCATGTTTTTGGTGGCCTTCTATGGCTTTTTTCGAGTAGACGATCTCACAGCCAAGGATACGATTTTGAAACCTTTAGTACAAATACAAGACCTTCATTTCCAATTTAAAGACAATTGTGTGACCGCCGCGACAATTGTCATCACCGACTTCAAACATAACTCAGGTAGGCGCCCCTTTTCAGTTGTTTTGGACTGCGCAACGGGAACTGAGTTTTGCCCAGTGAATTATTTACGTTACTGTTCTATGTGGGGTACCACTCCGGGTGCCTTGTTCTGCTTTTCCGATGGATCCCCAGTTAAAACTAGCCATTTTACGCAACAACTGCGGCAAGCACTAAACTTTTGTGGACTTGATTCATCCAAATACAAATCTCACTCTTTCCGGATCGGCGCTGCATCTTTGGCAGCTGACCGAGGTTTATCACATGCCCAGATTCACCACCTTGGCTGTTGGAAATCTGACGCATTTAAACCGTATATTTGTCAACCTGGAGAGGTGTTGAAGACTTAAGCTCGCCTTTCAGTCAGGGGCTGGGGTGTTATAACTGTTATTTCTAGTCTTCATTCAACTACTTCAGCTGTTAGCTGTAGCTAAGATCAATGCTTGCCTTCCAGGCATGGGCTGGGGCGACAATTTTAGCCTAGTAGATCCTATTTTATTCTTCGTTAGTTATTTTAGTTTATTCCAACAAAGACCAGGCAAGTGCCGGCTTTGCCTAATATTAATACAAGTGCTCTTACTATTATTACGATTAATCATAATGTGACCCACAATTTAACTTATCTCCAGACTTAGTTTCCCTGTCGGACAAGGGCTGGGGCAACAATTTTATATTAGAGTAGTTGTTAATGTAGAGCGCTGGAATGCGTGCCCTTATCGAGCCCGAGAACTAGCCATTACTCATTGGGGCTTCAGGGAAATGTCAGAGAAGGGCCTGGTGTTCCTGTTGCCTTCATATTACATATTTTCCATTGTCTTTATATTTGGTTGTTTCTGCACTATTTCATAGTGCGTGTGTGCCTGCAGCTTGGGTTGGGGCTTGCTACAGCATGTGGCTTGTGGCTGTTTTTCGCCCCAACTTTATTCACTGAATCAAATATGGCGATGTTTAATTGATTACTTTGACACCTTAGCATTTGAATGGTTTGAAATAAATGCCACGTGAGCGGCCAAATTAATCCGAACAAGTGTCTCAGTGATTCAGTGATTTCTGGCCGCATGCATGACCACAATTATAACCATTTCACTATAGTCTTTTGTGCACTGGGTTTATAAATAGGCGCTGCTCTCGGCATAAAGAACAGTTTGGTTAAAGTTGTTGCAGAAGAATTTGTAAAGAGGAACTATGTTAACATCATAGGGGACAAAAAAATGTTTCAAGGGATGACATAAAAACGTTGAAGCCATTTTAATCTTATAATTACTACTGAAGTGTTTCTTTCCTCTTCACTCCATTAATTTTATAGTACTTTGTTCTCTTTCCCTTTTTTGTACAGCTAAGCTTATTGTGTACTTGGCATACAAATGAGTTTCTTCATTCAAAGCTATGGGTATAAAAAAATGCCCCAAAAGAAAAGAACAGTTTGGTTAATGTTGCTGCAGAAGAATTAATGTAAAGAAGAACTATGTTACAATCATAGGGTACAAAAAGGTTCAAGGGAATATGACAAAAAAATGTGGAAGTCATTTTAATCTTACTAGTTAAGTGTTTATTTCTACTTTTACTGCATTAATTTTATAGTTCAGTTACCCTTTTTGTGCAGCTTGGGTGTTTGCAGCATATGTAAAAAAAAGTTGTGTTTTTAAAATAAGGATTCAATTTATCACTCACTGTGAAAGTCATAAGTACTTAAGATGAGTCTCAGTTTAAGCCCAGGCCGCATCTTTTTGTGCACTTATTGATTTGTGATTTACAGTTTGTACCCTTCTTATTAACTTTGTTGAGTTGTGAGGTACATATGATAACAAATTAAGCAGGTTGAGAAATGTAATCAGTTTTGTTGGCATGATCCTACACTGTAAGTTACATTTTTGTAATCTACGTTTCCAAAGTTAAGATGAGTTTTGACAAGGTCTGGATTTTTTTAACTTATACCAAGAAAGTAAAAGTCTTCCATTAGGCCTAGACACTTTTTGATATATTAAAACTCAGCTTGACAGTGAGACCTAGAGGACACAACAAAAGAAATGCATAACCATGATCATTCAATTTCTTTTCTTTGTGTTCTCTAAGCCTCACTGCCAAGCTGAATTTTAATATATCAAAAACGGTCTATTGGAGCTGATTGTTTTAATTTTATTGTCATTAAAATTTACATGTTTAGCTTGGTGTAATGACTGTTTTAAATTGTGCAGTAACATGGCCTTAAGCATGCTATTGAACCTGCATGGTTTCCTCAACAATTCACTGGAATGTTTTCCTTCTAGAATCCATCTGTGGAATAGTGCAAATTACCATTCATGATAAAATACTGAAAGTAACTGACATTTATGGATTAAGTTAATTTACCAACAACAAATCTACCTGGATATTTCCAAATTTCCTTCAATGGAATAAACTAAAATATCATGAATGGGAACTGTAGTTGCTTTTTTCTAAAGACGGTTATTTTCAAATTACCATTAATAGTAATTTGATTCCAACCATTCATGGGAATTATAATATAGAAACCATTGATGGGTTTGCCTTAATGGAAAGTGACAAATTTCCCATTATACGTAATTTAAAATAACTTGAATGTTAAAGCATCAATGTTTAATAGGCATCTCAGATAAATGTAATATTGCATAAAACCAGAGGTGGTAAGTTAGCAATACCCATTTATGGGATTTGCAAAAAACATGAAAGTAAATTGGCGGGAAAAACAATGTTAAGTGTTCTGCTTTTACATTGATGTTTTTTTTCATTGGGAATTAACTAAATCCCATTCAATTTTACATTGATGATTTTTTGCAATTTTTTCCTGTACCAATAGCTTGTGAATTATTAACTTGTTTTAGAAGTCTACTTAATATTACACAAACAGCCACCCACCCAGCCACAAAATCAATAACTTATATCCTTTAATTACTAGGTTCTGAAAGAGATCTTGGAACTCTTGCCTTGCCAGCCAGAAGTTATGAAAGTTGTACTTAACTTTGAGAAGGCTTTATGGGCTGCGTTGAAGTCTGTTTTGGGAGATGATGTCAGGAGAATGGGTTGCTCATTCCACTGGAGCCGGCCCGAGTGGTGAAAGGTAATTATACAGATCACTAGCTATTTATCGTGGTGTAAAAATGGTGTATTTACGGTGGTGTATCCATGAGACATGTATACGTTTGATATATCTTATCATATGCTATATATTCATTATATATTCATTATAGTGTATTGTTGTTTCTTAACAGGTGCAGGAGCTTGGTCTCACTGTGGCATACTCCAGTGATGATGCCACCCATCAGTATATCCAAAACCTTCTGGCCCTGTCGTTGATCCCTGCCACAGAGATTAAAATAGTATTCAACCAACTAAAGAACCAGGCCACAACAGTTCCCCTTCAACCCTTGACTAACTACATTGGGCAGCAATGGGTTGAATTGTCAACCTTCCCCCCTGAGGAGTGGAGTGTGTATGAGGAGGCCATACACACAAATAATGATATTGAAGGGTGGCATAATGCACTAAACTGCCAGGCTCAAGGAAGGGTCCATCTGCTTTTGTACATGTGAATCCAACTACTCCATCAAGAATCCAAATTTGTGGCAATACAAGTTAGATTAGTTTCTGATAGGAAATTGAAGAGAACAGAGAGAAGACAATATAGGAAATTACAAGCTAAGGTAGTTAAGCAATGGGAGAAATATTCAGACAATGAAAAGACAGTACTTCAGCTTCTTAAAGCATGTTCTCACCTTAATGGGTCAGTTTGAGAGCATTAGAGTGAACATTATATACCAAGTGAACACTATATACCAAGCAATATTTCTGTAATTGGGATTACCAAAACTTTTCTTCTCGCAGAAATTATTAGAAAATCAAAACGATATAAACCTTAAACCTACTTTGTCACTAAGGTAATAATTTGGTATTTCTTGAGTCACTGTTCTTTCACCGAGCAAAAATAGAAAATTGTAAATAGTTTTTCAAATGTAACTTACTTCAAGTCTCAATAACACTTACAACTATGTAGCTTGCTCATTTTTGTAAATTTATATAAGTACTTAAGCAACTAAGTTTATTAGAATAATGTATATATTTAACACATTCCTAAATACTGATTATTTGATATTTTACATTGTAAAATGCCTACCTTGTGCGTTTATTTGCTTGTTGCTCTGTATTCAGTTGGACTCAAACATTGCTTTGTCATTCGGTAATCACCAGTACTCACGGACATTAAGCAGAAAACAAAATGGCATCATCCATGTTATGATTTCTCGTGATCGATATCCCAAAACTAAATAAATTTTGCAGCTTGAAATTCCATAAACAGAATATAGATGTGATTTTAACGTTAATTTAGATAGCTTCTAGAATGAATTGAACTTCTAAAACTACCATACATGAGCCTGACTGACTTTGAACTTTGTGTACCCGAGTCCCGCCAAGTTGTTGCTCTAATCTGCACTTCTTAAACCAAAAATGTCGCGTAAAAATTTCTTAGATTATAATTTAGAGCTAATTTACATGTAGAACTTAATAGTCTATAGTTTCAGGTATCTTATTTATTGGGCGTCGTGACTTCGATTTCAGGTGGAGTGACAGCGGGCACAGTGACCGGTTACCTCATCAGCAACTGCTGCCCCAGACTCCCTAAAACGTGGTTGTGCAACACTTCAAGCGCGACCTTTTTTTTAATTGGTAAACACCTAATTACTTACATTGCCTTACTCTACTTACAACACCACACAATACTTAACCTACTTACAATACACCACATTATTGTTATTATCATCATCATTATTATTATAGTTAATTATTAATTCAAATGCTTTTACTGTCTTACAAACTTTACTTACAATACATAATAATTACTTATTATGACTTACACATTACATTACTGAAGGAGTTACAATACAATGTAATTACTTAATTACAGAAAAAAACAACAAACTAACAAAAAAAAAGACCTCACGACAAATCACCAAGGGAAACACCTTAAATGGTGAGAAGGAATTTCCACTTCTGTTGAAATTCCCTTTCACCATTTGACGTGGCAGCAATATATTTTTTTATCTCGATTTCATCCTGCACTAATGAGACGAAGCCGCTGAAAACGAACATAGTATTATTTAGAGCGTTGATATAAAAAAAGTATTTGCCTAGCATTATGAGGTGGTTGAGGGTCAAACTGTGAGTACAGGGATGAGTAATTCCAAACAATACCTCTGGCTCGGAAAGAAGTAAACTCGCCTTACTTACAAAAGAATACCAACTTTGGAACTTATACCAAAAGGAAGACGCTTGCGGGCAGCTAATAAACAAATGACATATGTTTTGACTATCAGAGGGACAGAGAGGGCAGGATGGGGAGGCAACCTTGTTCATTTTGTATAATATACTGTTCGTGGCTAAAATGTTGTGTATAATTTTGTGCTGGAACTTTGCCAGTTTAACTTCTTTTGTGGCTGTGAACGGCAGAAGAAAAATTTTATTTAGATTCTCTTTTGCGATGCCGTATGATAAGAGTTTTTTCTGAAGTGGGAGGAGCAAGATTTTCTAAGGTTAACAGTTTGTCATATAACATCTTGCACACTATAGTACCGATTTGCGGCAGGGGTGTAGTAGAGTTGCCAGAATTAACGTGAAGGAGCTTCTTCTACCTTTGAGGGATCGCAGATAAAAGACTATAATATTGTAAAAAGTTGCAATTTAGCGTGTATTTATTGCGCAAGGAAGGGAAAGGCAGGAAGCAATTTTCATGCTCGTCAAAAAGGTCTGAAATTTGCTTTATACCTGCTCGGTGCCAATGCGGCAGATATACCATATTTTTGTCAATTGTAATGAATTTGTTATTCCAGATTGTCTAAGACAGTATCTCGGTCTTGCTGTGAGGTGTTGTTGACATGATTTCTTGCCAATGATGAAAAATTTGTTTGTAAAATTCAGGAAGATGGTCATTAAGATCAAGAAAGTTGTAGTCATAATTACATTGAAAGAGCTCAGCACCGCCGACAGTAGAGAGAAATGATTTTGGAATATACTTCCATGGTGCATCTGAGTCAGAGCACAGCCATTTTACCCAAGTTAGTTTCAAAGCCTTATCGAAAAGAGCAAAATCTTTCATGCCAAGACCGCCATCCGATTTCTTCTTGATGAGGGTTGTCTTTTTCATTTTGGCGGGTTTTTGTTTCCAGATAAAATCAAACACTACTTTATTGACCTCTGTTGCACAGGTTTTTGGAGTCTCACAGGAAACAGGATCATCGCTAATTTGGAGGTTGCAAATTGTGTTTTTCCTATGGCACATGGAGCCAAGCCATAGCATTTCTGATTTTGCTCGATTTATTTTTAGGCCAGAGCACTTTTCAAACAGTGAAAGTAAGTCAAATAAATTAGAAACTGACTGGACATCAGTAAGAAGGGCAGTTGTGTCGTCAGCATATTGCGTGAGCTTGACCTCTTCATTTCCCTGGATATGTATGCCCTTGATGTCTTTTGACCGTTGTATATTTTGGGCAAGAAGCTCCGTAGCAATAACAAAGAGTATGCCTGAAAGGGGACAACCCTGATGGACACCGTGTTCTAAGTAGAAGTGTTTAGAGGCAACGCCATTGTTAATGACGCAACTAGAGATGTCTTTATAGAACACGCTGATCCATTGCCAGAGATTTGTTCCAAAGTTGAAAGAGTCAAGGCATTTTTGGACAAAGTCCCATTCAATTGAATCAAAAGCTTTTTCAAAATCTAAAAAACTGCTATACCTGGTATATTTTTAATTTTAGTGAAGTCCATTGTGTCTGCTATTAGTCTGATACTTTTTCTCCAATGAATCTACCCTTTACATAGTCGGACTGACAAGGATGTATTATGCTTGGCAAGATCTTTTCCGAGGGAAGAGCAATAGTTTTGGTCACAATTTTGTAGTCAACATTAAGTAGCGACACTGGTCTCCAATTTGTTAAATATTCCACGTTCTTATTCTTGTCATTGAGAGATAGAAAGTGATCCGTGTTGAAATGCACAATTAAAACTTTCCAACATGAATTTACTTACAGCGTTCCAAAAAAAGCGATAAAACTCTGAAGTGTGGCCATCTGTACCTGGTGTTTTATTGCTTTCGATCATCATAAGCACTCGTTTAAATTCATCGATAGACATAATACCTTCGCAAATTTTTGCAGTTTCTTCTGATAATACATTTTCCGTATTAAAGAATTTGATAAACTCCGAGCTGTTTGGATTCGTGTTTTTTGATGTGTATATCTCTTTAAAAAACCGCTCTTCCTCTTCAAGAATCTCTCTCAGGTCAGTTAATTTTGCGTGATTATTGACTTTTAAGGCTGTTGTATGTTTTTTCCTTTGGTTTGTTTTTTCTAAATTGTAGAAATACTTACTGTTCTTCTTGCCATGTTCATACCAGCGCGCTCTGCTACGTATAATCGTTCCACGCGTCTTAACACTTGCTATTTTTGAAAGCTTGGTTTTTATTCTTTCTAATTCACTCCCTAGGGAATCGCTGTACGCTGTCTGGAGCTTGCACTGCAGCTTGATCATCTCTGAGAAAAGGGCAGACTCTTCGTCATTTTTGCTTTTTGCTTTTTTTTTCAAAAATTTTATTGTAAATGCTCTGATTTCTATTTTAATCATTTCCCAGAACAGGGTATCGAGCAGATTATGCGTTTTAATCAAAGCCTTGAGTTTAATAGTTGATGCTTTTCTAATGTCCACAGGTTTGCCACCTCTTTTGTCTAAGGTGCCGATTACACAATTAAAATCGCCCCCCAACACAAGATTGTCATTTCCATATTTGCCGAGGAGATTATTTGAAAGCCCCCTTAGCAATACAACCTGTTGGTTTGGATTGTTTGGTGTATAAACATTAACCAGTACAACTTTTGTATTATCAATAACAATCTCTGCTAAAATATATCTCCTGTGATCATTTGAGGCAACTTTTTCAATGCTTATGTCAAGCCGTGGTTTAAATAGAATCATAACTCCTCTGCTATGAGACGACCCATGGCTAGATATGATTTTGCCTCCCCATTCAGTCTCCCATCTTCCAATAGTATCAAGCGAGGAATAAGTTTCTTCCAAAAAAATTATATCCGATCTTTGTTCATGTAGTCAGCAAAAAACCTGTCTTCGCTTTCTCGAACCATTTAACCCTCTTACATTTAGCGATATAATTTTATACATTTAGATTCTCTGCAGAAGGTGAAGTCACAATATTCCAGAGAAAAAACTAAGCACTTGTTTATACTATAGTTCTCACTGTGTGGTGAGATATCATAACTTAGTATTAATTTTCTTTTGTTGACCGAATTAAAGTTAGATAGATGTATACATTTGAACATACAACAGAAATACAACAACACACACAACACAAGCTACTCACTACTTCAGACTTACCTATGCTTTTGTGCGGCATTTACTGACTGGGTCAAAATTGGGGTACTAGCTGCAGCAATTTAGCAATGGTTGAGTTGTACGGCAGAGCGAGAGAGTCAATTAAACATATTTAAAACTAACCATTCGTTAAACATCCGTACAGAGGGAAAAGAGCTGTTTCCGGTCTCCGGTAGAGTGAGCCATTGATTAAAAGTTTAAAGTACGCTTCTTTCTTTTCACGTTTGGCAGCATTGAGAACGGGGTATAACTTCCTTATCTCATCCACTTCTTTTGGAAAGTCGTCGGATATTCCAATGTTGGTGCCTTTGGGAAGGTTTTTGATGAATGACTTTATGAAGTTCTTGCCTTGATAAGCAGAGAGTTTGACTATCATTGGATGGGATCCGGAGTTTCGGCCATCGCGTGTATGCGTAGAAATCCTATGAACTCTGTCAAAGTGTATTTCCTTTACATCGTTGGGTGAAATTTTCAGCTCCGTGCACATAAATTTCCGTAAAGCAGTCTCGGTATTGCTGTTGGATTCACGTTCTCCCTCCTTCACTCCAAAGAATTTTAGGTTGCCTCTGCGACTATGGCATTCCAGTTTGACATGCTGTCTTTGTATTTCCTTGAGTTCTTTATTTATTTGCTCTTGATCGACGTTGATCTTTTGTTGCTGAGACTTTGCATCATTTGCCTTGGTTTTTAGATCTTCAATTCCTGCTTGAGCATATTGCAGGCTTTTTCGCGTTGATTGATTCTGGACTTATAATTTTCCAACTCGGGAGGGACACTTAAGAGCAAGTTGAACTTCTCTTCAATCCTGCTGAGTTCGTTGCATCCCTGCATTGTCCACATGGCTGCCTGCAGTCTTCTTCGCCAGTTTGGGAGCTTCCTCGAGTTCTTTTCCTCCCTTTCTCCTTCACATCATTTCTATTCACTTGTTTGTTAGGCATTTTGTTGCATTTAAGATATAACAACCATTACTGTGGCTACCAGGGTAAAAGATTCTAGGAGCTCTTTCGTGTTGTGTCCACCATGTTTCACAGCTCGAGCTCAGTCCCAGCATGAACTTGAAAGGGCATAGAAAATCAAGGATTAAACCAAATTCAAAAAGTTTTTGCCCAAATGCTTCGAATAACAAGTGGATTTGTTCTAGCGAAAAACAATTTTTTGGGCTAGGTGCACTTTAAACATTCAAAACAACTAATCCAAAAATATTTCAGATGACCAATTCTAAAATGAAATCTAATAGCCTGAAATTGCTCTCTCTTAAAGTTAGAGGTTTTGGCAATTTCCGAAAGTGTAGAGCTATTTTTACCTGGTGTGTCGCGATGATTTCTTGACACCGGCTAACTTTTTATTTCACACGTTGTTTGCCATTTTCTTTTCCCACAGCCTCTACCCTCGTGCTCACTTAACTGGTTCAAACCGGTTTCTATAACGTCATGTTTTTCGTTCCGACAGGTGTCCTAAACAAAATGCAGATCTAATATTTCTTCAGGAAACACATACATCAAAGAACTGTGAGAGTCAATGGAAAAAAGAATGGGGTTCTTCCATTACGTTTTTTCATGGGGGCACAAATGTGAGGGGTGTTGCTGTATTAATTAGGAGTGGTTTGGACTTTGTTATTCAGCACAAACATTGTGATTCAAAAGGCCGGCTAATAATGGTAAATGCAAAAATCAAAGATGAAAATTACGTTCTGATAAACCTTAAAGGTCTGAACAAAGATGCAGAAGCTATTTGCTTTTATCAGGATTTGCTAACTACTTTACAAGGTGTTGACTTGGACAGTGATAGCAATGTCATGATACATGTAGGTGGAGACTTTAATTGTCCGTTAGATCTGATTATAGACAAAAAAGGCGGCATTTTAATTCCTCGACAACATGTGATAAATTCAATTGAAAACATTCAAAATGAATTCAATCTCCAAGCTATCTGGCGTATTAAGAATCCAAATACTCGCAGCTACACATGGAGTAAAAGCTCTCCTTTCATCTTCTGCAGACCTGATTCTGGGCTTATTTTGAACAAATTGAATGATTTAGTCACACAGGTTGATATTGTGGCCTCATTTAAAACTGACCACTCTTCTATATTATTAGAATTAGAAAACATTCAGGAGAGCTGCAAAGGAGCTGGTTTTTGGAAACTAAATACTTCCTTGCTGGCCAGGCCAGATTACCTGAACATGATTAATAGTGAATTGCCAAACTGGTTAGATGAGGCAAAGGATTTATTGGACCATAGGGCAAAATGGGATTGGCTGAAATTTAAAATTAAAACAAGCTCAATCACTTATTCTAAAAACTTGGCACAAGAACATAAAAAGGGAGAAGAGAAGCTTAACTTCAAGTATCAAGATGCGTAAAATTAATTCCACTTTTTACAGAGAACTTCTCCAATGGTGGGCTGACTTAAGAATTGCATTTTCAACAAAGCCATCTATATCTTATAATATAATTTGGAACAACAAAGATATTAAGATAGATAATAAAACAATATATTATTCAAATTATGTTAAAGCAGGTATCCTGCTTATTAACCACTTGCAATTCAACAAGAATAATATAGAATCTTATAACAGTGCTAAAAGTAAAGGTTTAAAGCATGGTCTGGTCTGGAGTTCGTACTGCTGTTCCTGCCCACCTTAAGGATTTGGATGTGACCGAAAGTGAACTAAGAAGCTCTTTGGAATTTTAATGTGGGGAGAAAAAATTTAATCCTACTGTATGTAAAAATAAACACTTATGAATTGCTTATTTCAGGTAAGGCACGAGTCTCAAGGAGCTTTGCTAAACTGAAAGAGGACTTTGGTTTAGCAGATTCAGCTGTTACTAAAGCATTCATAAAAGTGGAGACTGTCTCATCCGAAACGTTTATCAGAAGCTTCCAATTCAAGATTTTAAATAATATCACTTTCACTAATTCTTGTCTAGCCAAAATAGGTTATGTTCAAGATGATTCTTGCACATTTTGTAGAGTTAGCTCAGAAATTGCTAATCATTTATTTTACAAATGTTTTCATACTAACCAGTTTTGGAAAGATTTCAAAAAGTTTTGGTTTACACTTTCTGACAAACAGGTTGAATTTTCCTTGCAGGATGTTTTAATAGGCAAATTAGATGAAGTAAGTAACTTACTTAACTAAATTTCTTTTCTATTATCGCAAAATGGCATATCTGGATGAGTCATAAACGAAGTCTCAACCCAAATATTACTGTTTTTAAAGAAATGATTAATATCAAGACTGACAAGTACATAGCCTTAAAAAACAACACACAAAGGAAATTTCAGGCCAGATGGAAAGTATTTATTGATAGTAAATTATGATATGTTGTACTATATATCAAATGATCATATTATTCTCAACATCTGTAATTATGTTATTGACACTTAATGGCATTGTACTTTGTATTTAATAATGGAAATAAAAATGTGGGAGAAAAAAACGATTTGTCTTTGGCAAAAATCCAGCAGCACTATGAAGAAACTCCTGACAGTTGTAGACAGGTTGTCCTAGGTTATGTAACTCATTATGAGGAAGTCCAACAGGTAAGCTATCTAACATTTTTTTGCTATTTCTACCAAAATGGATAACTCCAATAACAAGATTCATAAGGTCATGGCAAACCTGGAAAGTCATGGAATTTTATAATTACATTTTCCAGGCCTGAAAAGTCATGAAATTGAAGTGTGGGTCATTGAAAGTCAATGAAAAGCGATAAATTTTATTTGCCACCAAATAAAAGCGTTTATGGCTTCTACCCAAGCTCCTGGCGTTACTTTAAACACACTGTTAATTTTCAACCAGGAGTTTAAGATAATGAGGAAAGGCAGGGAGTACTGAAGGGTCAAACTAAATGGAGATGGGGTCACCAAATACAAACTTGATTGAGCAATGATCACAAAACCATCACAAGACAACCTTATGACTTCAATGACAATAGCGAATTCATTGGTAATAGTCACAAGTTTGACTGGAAAATAACTTAGCCTCGCTTTTAGCGATCGGTATAAGACGTGGCATGTTTCTCGAGTTCGTCCTTTGTCTCCAGACCTGACACACTCGAACTTGCTGAGTGTGTTTTTAGATCTCAAGAAGTTACTAGATGAATCTTATGACAACAGCTAAAAGGCAGGCTGAAATTGAACAAAAGTTTCTACAAAGTGAGCAGAGTGTATCTTGTGAGAAGCCTCCCAGAAAGAAGAAGAAACTGAATGCCCCAAAGCAAAAAGATGCAACTGAGAATTGTATGGCGGGACTGGCAGCACACAATTACGGTGGTCGAGTATAATTTGTGTATAGTTTATGTCCTAAATGAGCTGTGCACATATAAGACATCCTGAGCTTAATATTTATTAAACTAAGGATTGTGATCACAATGTTAATCTAACTATAATATTCTTGTTAGTCTTCCATTGTGATCTCCATTAAAATAGTCAGATTTAAAATAGTTACACAATCATCTGGTTTTTGATATCTTAGTGCTATTCCTGTGGAGTTGTTTTTTATTAGTTATAACTTTTATTTTCATTTTTGAGGTGTTTCTAGATTGGAATGACTGAAGTCTTTTTATTCGAAGGAAACTGAGAAGGATGAAATGGAGCAAATAGACATACATGATGTTAAGGTATTAATGATTATTACATACTAGCTGTAAATGATACAAGATGAATCTCGAGATAAGCGAATGACGTGTGACACATCATATTCTGAGGCCTTTGCCTGAAGGACACTTCATTCATCCCATGCTAGTGTGTATGTCCCGTTTAGAACACGAATTGTGACATGATGGCAGTGGTCTAAAGACCCAAACATGACTACTTCAGGAGGTACTTTAACAACCTCATCACCACCAGTAACGCTGTATTTTCCTCGAAATATTTTGCACAAAATTTACAGAGACAAGTACCTCCGCGGTATGCCAACATTACGGCCGCAAAATGGTGTAAACATCTGGAGCTTACTTTGGCTATCTAGGCGACTGATTATCTGTACTGAACAAACAAGCATTTACATAAGCACTTTTCCTAGTACTTTAACTGCTGATTGGGCTAAAAATCACGAGATAAGTATATGTTTTTCGACAAATGTGTTCGTAGGTCTATGTCACGCATCGCCATAACTCGGAAATTCAAAATGTCTTGCTTGCTTGAGAAACGCAAATAAAAATGACAAAGACTGAGGAAAATAGACTGAAACGTTTATAGGCTGATATAAAGACCTTGACTCTTTTCACGCCCTAAAGACCTGCAAACGAGTAATAAGCTATTAATTGATTCCAAGAAATGAAATCAAAAGCAGAAGAGCTTATTATAAGCACATCGCTTCGATTGAATTTCGTACAACTTCAAATGCATAACATTTAGCTCAATTCAATATAGCTAGTGCTTCTCAGTATAATGACTGCCTGGGTACATGCAGCAAAGCGTTCAGTTCTTTATTGTGTAAGTGCATTACAAACATGCCAAGGAACTTAATATCATTAGCTACGTTGTCTTGGTGTCTTTATGAACAATTAAGAGCTGGTCTACCTAACCACCGCGTGAGGGGCGGCACAAGGTCCGAAAAATGGACCCCTTGATATTTCCTCCAGATATAACCTAAGGTATGCTAAGAATTGTGATATAAGCTTCAGGTTCTAGAGTTTTTACATTTTTGAGAAAATTACAAAAACCGATGAAGCCGAAAAATCAGAGGAATGAGATCAAATTTCATGATCAGATAATTGAACTCCTGTGAGGGCGCATAGCAAATTATGGTTTTACTTAGTTTATAATTTTATTTAGGAGGTATTGCTAAGCTGCCTTGATGATATTTCAGACTTACAATTGTAATTCCGAATTCCTTGAGAGCAAGTGGAGAGAACCAAAATTTCTAGACTTTGAAAATCAAAAATTCCATACTGTTTTCAAACATCTCAAAACATACTCGGTGTTGTGTAGAATTCTTTTACAATTCAACGCTAGCAAGTACAAGAGCTGTTTTTGAACGTGATATAATTTTTTTCTTGGCAAAAGTTATTCCTGAGGCGAGTGGCCCCATGCAAGTTGACCCAATTTGGCCTTTCCAAGAGATTTTGTTTAACCAGGAAATGTAAACAATTTGACTAGCCTCGGCTCACCTTTCTCTGGCTTTTGCAATATTTTTGCGGGACCTGGGTCCATGTCTTGCATATGAAGCATCCTCTGCGTAACTATTGAGTTTTGTATTGAATATTTCTAATGCAAAGAGGCACGAAGTGAAGGAACTAATTGAACTGAAAAATAGACCCAGATCGATGTCACGCAATCTTTACATCTACGTGATCGCATGCAGCAAATAAATCCACGTTGCTATTTTTGTCTTGCTCTTGCTCATTTCTTCATTTTCTTCCTTACTGGTATACAATGTTTTCGTTTTGGCTTTTTGTAACTTTTTTATTTGTAATCACAAGCCTATTTTGAAGGAGAGTGTTTTGTCTGCAATACTTTGAATTGGTGTATATACACACAACACATTTACTTTTCCCATTTTCTAGTGACTGTGCAACAAACTAGAAATCCTATCTAGGTTTAGCTCCAAAAGTTAAATGCCTAAGCAGGTCCATTGCTTACAATCTCCTAAAGCTAGATAAAAGGGAATAGTAATATATATCTGAAAAAGGGCACGTTACTGGCCGCAAAGTGAGTTTTTGTAATTTGTATTAATTGTATTTACCAATTTGCCGATGGCAGGTGAACACGCAAAATAGATCCCCTTCATGGTGCATCTAACTTTTCAGGAATTATGCTCAACAAGATACCTTTTGATGCAGAAGTAGACGCACGCTTTTACATGATTCTCGAAAGCTATCCCTTTGGAAAGTGAAAATGATTTGCTTTTGGGTTCGCACAAGACATGTATCTTTTCACACGAGCAAAGAACACGTAAAACTGTTTTGAGAGTTGCCATCGAGACAGATCCAAGTTTAAAACAAATAGTTACCAAACGCAAATAGATCTGTGGCAAACGGTTTGTTTACCTCTAAAAAAGTTCTTAATATAGAATTCTCTTGGCATTCAAGCTGTTATCTTTTAAAATCGAACTTTTCCACCGCTCACCCGATAAGCGAAGCAAGCACATGCGAGGCTCCTAACTTTTCTTAAATTTGGCAAACCTTATTATGCGGACAAACTCCACTAGGATTAAAATCTTTGCAGCTTTACAAAGATATATGCAGGAAAATAAGTTTAGGGCTTTTGAAGTGTATTGTATAATCTTGAGCGCTCACTTTGTCAGAAAAAAACACTTTGAAATCAAACATTTACTATTTGGCATCCTGGGTTTTTAAGGACGCATGTGTTTACTACCGAAATTGAGTCATTTGCTCTGCGTCATCGGTTGAAAAATTGGAAGATGGAGACAAATTGCTCCTTTCAGTGGCTAGTTGGTGGCCAATGCGGTCAAGACCCTTGAAGCACTTAAGTCCAAGATTTCACTCCCTTGCTAACTTGTAACAAAGATATATCACGCCACAAAAGCTCTGTCTTATAGACTTTCCTCTTAGAATCCATCTCACTATGATGCTGCTGCGAATTTATATTAGCTTGCACTTTGCAGGAAATTTGTTTTCCGGCTTGCACCTGCGCAATTTTGTTTCAAAACCTTCCAGTCTCCCCTCCCACCCCCCTTAATAAAAAATATGGAATGGGCCATCCTTTACCCCAAATACATTTTGTTTTCACTCACTTTAAATTCAACGTTAGCACCAGGGTTGGGTAGGGGACTAGGGGGAGTGAATAGAATGTGGTTATGAACTCTTAAGTATTTTCCACTACCCACTGAGCTGAGCAATAGCTGAGTGCACTAAGGAGAAAAACGGGAAGTTGTCCCGTTTTAACTTGAAAGAAAAACGTATTTTGACCGAAAGCAATTGAGTTAATTACTGTATGAAATATTTGGAACAAAAGCCATGAAAGTCTGGTGTATGTTTATATCATAATGGAAAATCTTAATTAGATTGTTGCAGTGGTCATGTAATGAACCGTTAAATGCATTGCATGTAACATCAGTGTTTCAGCCAGAAAATTTTACTTGAGGGTCAAAGTGGCCCCAAAAATCTTTTTTAGGGGCCAGTCTTTTAGGAAAGGGGCCAATAAATTGAAAGCAGCAGAAGGAAAAACTACATTAGAGTACCAAGGAAAATAAAGCAATTTATTAGGATCTATGATAAAATTTAATAGTACGTGCTTTTTGAAGTGTTTCTACTCAATAAAGTGTGACCAGGTTCACAAAAACATGACAATGCATTTTTAGCACAAATTTAGAATTTCAGTTTGGTAGAAACTATTTCCTTTCTTTATCAAATCAACCCACATAACCTAACCACACAGGATTTACATCATGAATTTCCTATATGTCACACCACCACACCTTGTACTAGAATCATGAGAATTTCCTTCTATTGTTTGTTTCCTAATAAAAGAAGTGCAGTTAGTTAGTTTAATTCAGTGGTTCAAAGTGTTCAAGACCTGCACTTTCAAGTTGAGGACCCCTTGGTCAAGTACTGTTCCTTGTGACCTAAGTTAGTGATTCGTTTCACTCAGGATTTTGGTATGTCACATTTAACCTTGTTATTATGTCTAAAGTTTAGGTTTTAAGTTCAAAACTACAGTCAACTTGTACTTATCTTAAACCAATTGTTTAATCTTTGCTTGAATCCTCTGTTGATTCATGTCCAAATTGTATCTAGGATTCATTGTATGTGTAGTTTCCAAAACATTGTATTTGTCTCTACATAAGACTCATTTTAGTGCTGAGTTCATTGTTGAAATTAGATATTTCACTGTTAGTCTAGCTTTGTTTAACCCAGCTATGATGACAGATGTTGTCCTGACACAAAGTAACAAGTTTACAGTTTTCTTAGTTTTATGTCGGACAATTATTCAAATTGCTAGCAAGATCAGTTTATTTCATTGTTTTGCTGTTTTGAGCTATTATTTGGTTTATGTTTCACTTGTTTTCAGTTAATTCACATTTAGTTCTAAGAATAGCTTTTTATTAGTGCCAGATAAGAGGATTAATATTTTACTCAGTGTCATGCAATGCTTTGTAGGAATTTAGTGAATGCTCATTGTAACACTCAAGTTTTACTATTATTTCTGTATTATATTTTGATTATGTTATTGTAATATTTTTAGTGATTTGCTATTTTAATTTATTCTTTTCAGTTTGCAATCACCCTTTTTTTTCCTTTTGTATAATTTCTGTATTCCTGCATAAATAAATTTTATTGTGGCTACAAGTCTGTTTCGTTGTTCACTAACAACACCAGAACCTGCCTCAGTCACAAAAGTTTCTTTTGAATCAGATACTAGTATCAAGGATCCGTGCATTACAAGAGAAGAATCCTTACGCATACATGACGTAGTCAATGCTCAAGGGTTTGCAATGCATTATAGGGCGATTTCAAACACGGTCAGCCATTTGCAAATTTTCTGATGTGAGAGAATCAGTACAGCAAAGCAAAAGGATGGATTGACTTCTTTTCTTATGTTGAATGTTTTAGAAGCAAAGAACTTTCAATATGATTGTCTAGAAGGACATAATGTGTGACAAAACAACTGTTATTGATCGTCAACACAGAGAAATGTAGCCGCCATTATGCCGTATTATGGCGACTAAACCAGAATTTTTGGTCGCCAAGGATGAAATGCTTGTTGCATGGCCAACCGTATCTATCTCAATTTCGAGCACTGGGATGGCTTTTAAAAAATTATGCCTGTGTTAAGCCTGCAGTCTTGTAAAAGGAAAGGGCCAAATGGGCCCTTTTTTCGTTTTTCTGGGAGCCATCTCTGATTGTAACACGGGATTCCCACAATGGCGTGCTCTGGTGCAAACACTGCAACATCAACAAGAAAAAGAAATTGTTTACATAGGAAAACTTCTTTCCCCTTCCCCTGTCAGAAAAAAAATTAATCACCTGGTACAGAAGTGACGAAGGAAAGATTGCATTACGCTCACTAGACTGAGATTTACGTCTTGCGCTTAGGAATTTTTTTATTATACAAGAAACTAAATGACTATCAAGAGGTTGCTCACTAAGAGGTAGATATTGCAACATATGCATTGATTTTCCAGAAAAGTGTTGCACAAGCTTAGCCTGGAACTGCCGTACAAGCTCGATGCCAAGATATGACCCTAAATTATAAAGCGCGGTAACAAGAAAGCAATGGAAAAATTAAGTGAGAGCATCAAAATTATTTGCCTTCAAACACCCATTTGGAAGGTGGGTAGTTTTAAAAGGAAATGGCAGGGTTTTTCAATGGTTTGCTCAGAAAGCGAGCTAAGGCTAGTTGAATTGTTTACATTTCCCGGATAAACAAAATCTCTTGGAAAGGTCAAATTGGGTCAACTTGCATGGGGCCACTCGCCTCAGAAATAACTTTTGCCAAGAAAAAAATTATATCACGTTCAAAAACAGCTCTTGTACTTGCTAGAATTGAATTTTCAAAGAATTCTACATAATACCGAGTATGTTTTGAGATGTTTGAAATTGGTATGGAATTTTTGATTTTCAAAGTTCCAGGAATTCAGAATTACAATTGTAAGTCTAAAATATCATTAAGGCAGCTTAGCAATACCTCCTAAATAGAATTACAAACTAAGGAAAACCATTATTTGCTATGCACCTTCACACGAGTTCGATTATCTGATGATGAAATTTTGATCTCATTTCTCTGATTTTTTGGCTTCACAGGTTGTCGACGGTTTTTCGTAATTTTCTCAAAAATGTAAAAACTCTAAAACCTAAGACTTATATCACGATTCTTAGCATACCATAGGTTATCTCTGGACCAAATACCAAGGGGTCCATTTTTCCAACCCTGTGCCACATTTTTTCAATCTCACTCAGTCCCTATAGAGAGTCGCTCTTAAGGCTCGTGTCAATATAGTTATTCCTATTACTACTGTATCCTTATGACGCTATCAGTTTTACCATCTGTTGCATATTCGGTCTCAACAAACAATACTCATGAACATATTATGTTACACCAGTCTTTGTACTAGTAGCATGCTAGGCACGTCACATTTTTTTTCTTTGCTAGTGTACAGTGTTTCCTTTCCCTCCTCTACCCTCCTTATTAATAAATTTGGACTACTGGCCTGGGTGCACACCTTCCACTTAGCTATTGCCTGCATCAGGCTGGGTGGGTCCCTTACCCCACCTTATTTTTAGCTACCTAAGTAGCTAGGTTGGGGGGGGGGGCTTCCTTCTCTGGGTGAGTGTGCTATCACCCCAATTTATTCACTTGGTGTGTCTGCTAACTGCCTAAGGGTTTTCTGCCCTCATTCATTATCTCCGGGTGCGTCCACCAACAGCCTGAGTTTCTGCTTTGGGGTTTGTGTCCGCTAACTGCCCCACTTTGTTTGTGGTTTGGGGGTCGTGTATGCTAACTGGCCCACTTTGCTCACAGGGTGTGTTCGCCAACCACCTAATTACCTGTCCAGGATGTGTTGCTACCACCCACTCTCGCTGCTATCCCAGGGAGCATCCAGAGTCCTTAGTCCCATTTACTACCACATTTGTCTAGTTTTTATTCATACAATATTGTTAGAGACTGAATTGTTAACGTTGAAAATAACATGTCGCATTTTCCTGGGAAAAATATCATGGTGTTAATTTTGCTTTCAGGATGATTCAGGCTCCTCAGCTTCTGATGTACCTTACCAATTTGTCAGTGAAAGCAACACACATACTGTTGTAAATGTTCAAGCAGCTTCCTCAGCCTCACGAAGGAATTTTGCAGTTCCTGCAAGGCCAGCTCCAGCTCCAGCAAGGCTACCAAGACCAGCTCCACCAGTTCCAGCTAACTTTAACTGGAGAAGTTTTCATGGTGAGGAGCAAAATCCAAATGAAAGGAAAGCTTTTCTTGGAGACATTTAACCATCAAGGCAAGCTAATACTGCTAATTCAACAAAAGAATACTTCAATCTGTTTATTGATGAAAATGCAATACACCGTTTCTGCACTGAGACAAACAGGTATACAAATCAAAATGTTATGCTTGGGGAAATGGCCTTATCTTTGAATATTGCTATGGGGATTATAAATTGCTCATATATCAACGACATTTGGTCTACAGACCCCATACTTTCTCATCCTTGGTTCCCTTCCAAAATCAGTAGGGATAGATTTCTGCAAATTCTCTACTACCTTCATGTTAATTACAATCGAAGCAACACTGGAAATGACAAACTTTTCAAACTGAGACCACTGTTGGACCACATTGTGAGGCAGTGCAAGGAGCACTACAACCTTAGGTGTGAAGTCTCAATTGATGAGCAAATTATTGGTATAAAGAGCAGATGAGGCTTCTGCCAATACATGCCCATGAAACCAACCAAGTGGGGTATAAAGGTGTGGGTTATGGCAGATGCAGGGACAGGGTACTACTGTAGCCTACAAATCTACATTGGCAAGGAGGGAAATGATGTGGAGAAAGGCTTGGCAAGCAGAGTTGTGAATGATCTTATGGAAGATTATCAAGGACTTGGGCATCAGCTTTATGTTGACAACTTTTACACCTCTCCCCAGCTATTCAAGAACTCTTGGACGCTGGAACACCCGGCTTGGTAAGAGAAAGGGTGTTCCTGTAGCAATAAAGGAGGATGTTGACCTGAATGACTCCCTATTCCACAAAGTCAATATGACAAAGGGCTAAATGACTGCAGTGCACTGGAAAGATAAAAGAGATGTGTATGCACTGTCCACAATCCATGGCAATGCTGTTGGAGATGACTTGCCCCATAAGCCTGAGCCCATCAGTGGGTACAACAAATACATGGGTGGTGTTGATCGCAATGACCAACTGTTGGCTTACTTCACCACTGGACAAAAAGCAATGAGGTGGAAGAGAGTATTTTGTGATGTTTTGCAACTGCTTAAAAATTGAGGCGTGTGAAGTTGCATGTTAATGTTCTTCTCAATAATCTTTAACTTTAAACAGCACAACTCTCATTTAATAAATGTCAGGTGTAAGTTTTTCTTTTCAATGTAAAATTGCAGGGAACATTATTACAATCTAGTTTGGTAGGACAAGAGTAAGATAGCCTAATAGGACCCTAACGTGGAGCATTTCAACACCAATTGTGGTCTACCTTGTGCCAGAAGTTCAGTTAATTAGTAGAGAGCCACATGCAATATGCATCAGCATGCTCGCCCCCCTCCCCTTCCACTGAGATCCTTGAACAGGCTAATAATTTTGCACCCAAGATTGTTTTAGAATTCAAAATGTCCCATGCCCCAGAGGTTGCACAAGGAGCCATGTTAAGTTTTTAATTTGCCTACCTTCAAGTCTGATTTAATTAACTTGCCACCATGGAGTCTTTTGATACTAAAATTTAAAACCTTTTGAAAAACTCTGACAAATATGAATGTTTTGAAATTCCCTTTATTGGAATACTTATTGCAACAAATTATATATCAAAATGCCCCTGGAAACACAAATAACAAGAAAAATCACTGAAAAATCCTTCATTGTCCATGCAAACCAGAACTGATTAAGATATCCAACAGCGAGGAGCCAGCAATTCACCATGTTGCTGTTACGGTAACAAAAACCACAACACCTAACATCCACAGCATAGCCAAACACATTAGCACCATAACATCCCAATCTCAGACCACACTTCTAGTCAACCACAGTTCAAGAACAAACACCATCACATCACATGTATATTCACCAACACAGACCACACCATTACTCAACCGCAGTTCACGTATACACACGACTACATCACATGCATATTCACCAACTCAGACCACACCATTGCTCAACTGCAGTTCATGCACACACACCATTACATCACATACATATTCAACAACTCATAACACACCATTACTCAACCACAGTTCATGCACACACACCACATCACATTCATATTCACCAACTCAGAACACATAAGCATTCAACCACAGCACTGGTAAACACACCAATACATCACACAAACATACACTACTACCTGACCACAATTCACATACAACTTTGCAAAACACATTTATCACTCCTCCCCAAGCAAGTGACTTAGATACATACCCAAAACCATTGTCTTGTCACATCTCCTCCGAAAGGCTTTACAGAATTGCTCAACTGAGCGGAGACGATTTTCATTCATTTAGGGAAACCCAAGTCCTGTCCAGGGAAATACCGGTCTGTCTGCCAGTCAAGCACAACAGACTCAAGAGGTAATAACAACATCTTTGTGCAGTCTTTGCAAAGGAAGGCTTCCCAAGGACACATAACTGGTCATTGGAGGATTCAAGGATGGAGAACGTGTGGATACCATGAAAAATTCCCAGAGATATGGCAAACTACAACTCATCATGAAGATGCAGATATCGGGATGTTGTTTCATGTTACATACACTGTAAATCCATAAACAAGCATCATCATCATCATCTAATTACCACACTCAGATGTGCTTGCAGAATGATAGCAGTTTCACCCCATGGCGAGTTCGCCTCCACTATAAAATTCCTATTTCGAGTTCACCCCCAACTTTTAGCGTTTATGTAGTTGTTATCAAGTTATTAAACGTTTTCGAAGAAGCATTTCAGTCTATGTATGTTTGACAAGCTTAGATGATGATTGTTCGCTTGTTGCAGCTGGCACACACATAGCAACAAAGTCCAACGGTTACCGGTCATCTCGCCACCATTGAACTCACCAAGCAAAGTCACCTCGCCACCAAGCGAAGTTTCCTCACCACCAGTTATCTAATAGGGCAGTGGATAAAAGAACGAGGAATAATCTCTATATACAACTTGATCCGGTTGGGGGCGAACTCGATCAAGTTGAGTCGATGTGAGGGCAAACTCGGTGGGGGCAAACTCGCCATGGGGCAAAACTGGCAGCTACCGCCATTCACGAGGGCACTTTCATAATTACTTGGGTTTCCCAAAGGGAGCGCAAGGTTAAACATTGCTGTCTGAGCCCTAAAATGCACATGCGTCTTCTTGTCTCTGTGCATGCACATGATTAGGGAGCATGCACATGGTTATAAAATGGTGGATTTATATCAAGCATTGTCCTTGAAAGGAAGCATTACTTTCGGACTTGCAATGTTCACCATCTTTTGCTTTTGTCAAATTCGTATCTCTGTTAGACGTATTTCTGCAATATCAGATTGTGGAGAGTAAAAAGCGAGTTTTCATGCACGTCACCTTCTTGTGAAGAATGTATGACATGACATCAAAGCATTCGCACAAATCAAAAACAATACACGTGGTTTACTGACATTTTCACAAGCAAGCAGTTGATCATTTCTTTGACGTGTGTTCCCATTTGAGTCGTAACGTTTTAAGCAGGGAAAATGTCTAACAAGAGTTTAAAACGACCAGCTACCAGTAGCATTATAGGTTATGTCCATCACCTTTCTCCCGAGAAGAGGAACAAGAAGAACACTATGGATTACGCAACTTTTACACTGCAAACCTCAGCAAAGGAAACGAAAGAAGCTCTCATTTACTCAAAACACAAATGGCAGCTGTTTTCCCAAAGCCAAACAAATTGGACACCGATTAAGCTTACAGATTTCATGTTTACTGCAAATGGAGAGAAAATTCAGTTGAAGACATCACATATGTCTCGGTACCACAACCTTCCGAATACACGTCTCAGTATTTGGAAATCAGAACAGCAGAAGAAGACCTGTAGTCTGTCCTGGAAATCCTCAAGAGCAAGAACTAGTGGGACAAAGTAGCCATTCGTGGGAAGGTTGCAAATATCACAGAACTGACCAAAGTTGGCAAAAACCAGCTCAATTTTGCAACTGCCACAATCGTCAACCAGACTGGAACAATACTGATTGATCTGTCGGAAACACACATCAATATGTAATCAAAGGACACTCGTACCAAATGAGTTGTTTGGTAGTGTACGTCTGGTCCTGACAAAAGAAGCTTTCAACAACATTGAAGACCCAAATTAAAGCAAACAACAAAGAAAAAGTCCAAACCAAGAAATCATCAAAGAAAACCGTCATGATCAGAGATTACTGCCATCACAAAGTGTGACGAGTTTCACAGATGTCCGAAATGCACGAAAAAGATTCCGCAAACTACATGCTCAAGAATTGCAAAGTGCCACAAATGCAGAACCATAAAGGCAGAAAAGTGTCAAGTGGGCCTTTTCCTCACAGTAAGAGTAGAAACCACAGAGAGGGAGCAGTCACTTCATTTGACTGATGAAACACTTGCATCAATTTTAAAACACGAGGTGTTGCAAAAAGCACAATTGCGTTTTCTTTTACACGGTTTGTTTTCAATGTAGAAAACGACAACTGTAAACATTTCAAAATCCGTCTTCTATACTTCTTATTTAGAGTTACAGTTATAATGCATGACATAAAAGAACTCTTTCTGGATGGTAATGTGACACAACATAAATGATATAACAGTGTCTAAATTGAAAGCTCATGAACTCCTATTCCACCTTCAGAAATTCCAACTTCATTACAATTTCTACAATCGGTTGTTACCCTCTTACAAGAAAGAGCTCTATCTAGTATCTGATATTTAGTTACTCAGACATCACCAAAGTATGGCAACGTATTCCATTTGTTAAAAACATATTCATCATCTTAGCATTTACAGTTGTCACATTTACAATTGTCATTACAACGTCTGTTGACTTCTTTCTGATATTAGATGATAAATTACATGTGAAATTGCTAGCCATCAGGTTGACTTGTAACCTCAAATTAGTTCTTTTAGATTTAAGAAGCAAAACATGGAGTATGCCAACATTAATTACCATTAGTTTCAGTTGTAACTTCATAAAGTAAGAACTCTTAATAATTTAAAAAAAACATCAAAATATTGGGATATCACTTTTTATCATATACTTTGAAAACACAATTATTTTTTGACATTCACAAAGAAAAACAACAATTCAATTTAACATAGCGCAGAATTTATCAGTATTTGTTTAATAAACATTGTTCTTTATTCAAAAACCTTGACAAAAACGAATTCCCACAAAACACCAATTTCCATCAGAATTCCCATTTTTTCAAAACACAAAACCCTTTGCAAGAGGGAATGAAGCCAACACAAGATATCCCTAACCACTTTGCTATCCTTTTGGCCAGATAGATGGACAAATGCAATCAAATAGATTGAAAATTCGGATTTTACTGTCAGAACCTTTCTTACTTTCTAATATTTATTACTTAATTGGTCAATGTAAAATGCAGACTACAGACCAGGTGTAAACAATGGACAGAGGGTTCAATTTAGACCAGGGATATACAATGCTTACTTGCTTGTACTATGCTACAGCTGTAAAACAATCAACAAAAGACAACTGAGATTTCATCATGTCAAAATTCTGGCATTCACAGCTGGATATGCCAGGAAACAAGCACAAGTTCATGCAGATATGTGTCTTGTTTATAGTCAAAAGCTGGTTTATGCTTACCTTGCATATATTGAGTCACCAATAGGTATTTGAGCAAACTGAATAAATGGAACAAAACAAGGAAATCTAAATAAACTCAATATAACTATATCACTATATCCAAGAATCAAATAGCAAATCCAGTCTCAACAAAGGATGGGTGGATGAAAGAAATGTTAAAGTGGTGCTATAATGAAAATTGCATCTTTCCTACCTAAGCCATTTTAAAACATAAACAAGTAGTCTGTATGAGAAGAAAAATGCTGTTTACTATTTTCGAATATCTCTTTTTGTTCCAGAGATGTTCAAGTTTTTTAAAATATGCAAATTAGTCGAGTGATAATGTCACACACAACCAAATTTTGATCAGATATGATGAATGATATCTCAGCCAATTTGTAACAGAAATGTTTGATTCTTTGCAGTAAGATTCTACTGAATGTGCTCCACAATATGAGCTTAACAGTTTTGTTACCATGGCAACATACTGGGTTCCAGTTCTCTCCAATATTTAAAGCTTTTCTGGTAACCTTTGGCATTCCATTTTGATATTTGCTAATTGTGCCTCATATGCATGATCCAGCAAGAATATAAATATGTTAGCTCAAGTTTGAGGCTTCGCCTAATGTTTTTCAAGCTGAAAATCACTAAGATTGAAATCAAGTGGGTGGGGACTGGAAAAGAGTGAGTTGTAATGGGAACAGAATTTTTTATCGCCATAGGTGTGTTTCCTGCAGAACTATTAGCCTACCAAGTTTCAATGGTCTGTACTGAAAATTGGCCAAGATAGCTCTACTTATATACTTGATAATATTGGGTTGAGTGTGTGACGTCATTGATCATCTCATTTGCATATTTTACACATTTTTCAAAGTTAAATATCTCCGGAACTAATGCAGATAATTACAAATGGTAAATGGCGTTTTTATTCTTTCATGGAATTCTATGTGAAGCACCTAAAAAAGTTTGATCGTAATACCACTTTAAAGAAAATTTGTCTTAAATTGAAATGCATTTAGAAACTGAAGTCCACACTTTCAAAGATGTCTAGTGTTCAAGTATTATTCACATTTAAGTGTAATTTGAACATAATTTTACCCAAGGCATGGGCAGTTTTCACGTTTTTTCTAAATCACCATTTCAGGAAACTGACTGGTGATCATGTAATGCCCCAAGGAAGAAATTTTGAACACTCATGATCTCGCACACACCTTTTTACACTTCCCATCATTCCATAAAGTCATATTGTTTATGATCAATATTTTCCTTCCGACAACATTTTTTCAATCAATAAGTCATTGATCAAGAAATTTTGTAAGCAGTTTTTAAATGATTCCTTGCAGGAATAAGCAAGAGCAAGAGGAGACCTCATACCACCCCTTCCCCTGTGTTTGGGTTCTCTAATCAGCTCATCAAAAACATGTCAGTTATTGAAAGAACCAAGAAAGCCCTAACAAAAGGTCCTGGCTTATGAGTTGGAGATTTGGTCCTTGAATTCCTTTAGCATAAGTCAGTTCAAGCAGTTTGTTGAGTCTCACCTGAACTTAAAGGACCGTAATGTAGAATCTAGCACTCTCTTTTATTTTGGGTTCATTAGTGTTCCTTTGGGAATTTGTTTTATGTTACTTTCCTGTGCGTTTAGTATAATGTGCATCTTGTTTAATATTCTAGGTTTTTAGTTTTCACGCATGCTGCAGTTTTTAGTTTCACTGTAGACCTCAACGAGAATACATCTAGTGTAATAAACCTATATAGAGTTGGCCTTTTGCGGCCAACAGCGCCAGTACAATGTGAGTTTGGAGTTATTTTGTTCATTGCGTTTCGCTTTAAGGCGCTTTTCAGCAGTATATTTCTACATTTTGTAAGTTTGTATTTTTTATGTTTCTTTAAGTTCAACCCTCTTCTCATTTGGATGTTTGGAATCAGTTGCTGTATGTGGCCAGGAAGGAATCGCCTTTTGGCAGTAACATAGTTTGAAATTGTAGAGTTTGTATGAGAACACAATGGATTCTGGCGGTGATGAAGTCAAAGATTCTGGTGATCAGGATGGTGCTCGCCCTAGGATGCTGAGTAAACAACTGGATCAAGAAGGCATTCTCTGCGAGAAACTTTGTCGAATCAAGAATGAAAGATTGTGCTATCTTTCCACAGTTAGTGTTAGGAGAAACGAAATCGATGTGCTGTTGTTGAGTGAGGAAAATGTTCAGCTTGTAAAGAAAAAGTTGCCCAGCTTTCTGGCTGCTGTTGAATCGTTTAAACAATCTCATCTCGCCTATTTGTTGAATCTTCAGGATGAAATTAGCATAAAAAGATGTCAAGAGCAGTTAAATTCAGAGTCTTCACGTGCAAACGTCTTTTATCAAAGAGAGTGGGTTAAAAAGATCAGAGGAGCTTCTCAGGTTGAACTCTCAGATCAATCCTGAAGATTCAACAAGTTAGATTGGTTCTTGGGCCACATCTAAGTCTTCGTTAAGGAAATCACGCCTTTCGAGTCATAGTGGTTCAAACAGGAGTGGTACGTCATCCTTAGCATTTGCAAGAGCAAAGGAGGCAGCGCGTATTGCAGAGCTGGAGGCTGAGGCGGCTGTACGAGAGAAACAGCGATCATTAGAGGAGCAAAAGTTACCTTTGCAACAAGAACAGGAACGTTTGACACTGGAAACTGAACTTGCCAAGTCTAAGGCTAAAGAACAAGTTTCATCTTTAATTACAGAAGTTGCCTGTGTTCGTTTGTGTTGAATCCAAAGAGCTTGGAATCCAGGGAGGGTGATGGGAAAGTTGAAGCACTGATTATCGACTTGAAAGAAAGCTAGTTGGAGCAAAGGGTCAATTAACAGCTGTTGGTTGTTCTATCTTAAATCCCAAAGCAGCAAAATGGCATCAGCGTTCGTTAGCAACTAACAGGAAAAAACGTGCTGCCAAGTCTGAACACTCTGGTGCGTCCTCACTGCCGAGTGAGAGGGCTTTTCACGAAATGCTAGGGCTTCATCACCACCAAAACCCACTACAACAATAGCAGAGCAACATTGTGGAAATGCTTGCAACGCAGTAGGTGTTCCATTTTCCCCAAAAACGTGATGGAATACAGCAAATACCTGACCAAGCTTGAGCAGCCTGACACCATACGAAAGCTTGTTATGAAGTTTCGATTTAATTTACGAAAAACATGGTGCCATTTAGTCAATCATGTCATGGAAACTAAGAGAAGGTCTGTTATGTGCAGTGACGTTGCTGAATTTGTGGACAATGAAGCAAGAGTAACCGCCAATCCTGTATTCAGAAAGATCACTGAAGACACAAAGCCCAAGAACGAATGAAAGGACAAGCAGAACAGATCTGGTAGAGGTAAAACAAGTCTTGCTGCACGAGTAGGCAATGTTCAGAGGTCGCCTCCTGATGTGCCACTCTCTGGTTAACTCCTCCCACTGAGCAGTTCTTATGTTCCTTCTGCAATTAGATGCCTCCTGTATCCAGATCGGATTCAATTCTTGAAATCAAAACACCTCTGCTTTGGTTGTTTGTCTTCCAATCACATGGCAAAAGAACGCCTGGAAAGGAAAACATGTACCATTGCTAACTGTACCAGGAAACATCCCAAAATTCTTCACACGAACACTGTGGGAAGAATTCAACCATCCGACATTCCTTCTGCAAGTACCTCGCCACAAGAGCCCACATGCATTCATAACAGAATGGTTAATCTTGACCGTTCGAGAATAGGCATGGCTGTTGTTCTGGTCAAAGTTTGGTTGAAAGCTACAGGTCCCCCTGTGATTACCTATGCATTTTTGGACAGTGGTAGTTCCTCCACATTCTGCACAGAATCCTTGATGAGACAGCTAGGGGTCAGTGGTACACGAACTCAGATTTCCCTAACAACTTTGGAAAAGAAAGACAGCCTTATTGAAAGTTTCGTTGTGAAAGATCTTTTCATCTCTGATCTGGATAAAAATGTCTTTATCGACTTGCCAGCACTTTATATGAGACTGAAAATACCCATTTCAAAGGAGGACATATCCACACAGGGTGACATTGACCAGTGGCCACACTTCTGTGGAGTATACCTACCTGAGGTTGATGCCAAAATAGGTCTTCTCATAGCCTGGGATGTTCCCACTATCTTTGATTGTTTGGAAGTGAAGCAGTCAAAACGGTGGTCCTTATGCTTCCCGATCAAGTAGGGACAGACGGTTAATGGTCCTTTAGGGCGTTATCACAAGGGCCCACATGCAATAAGTTTCTTTATAAAGGCTGATCCTGAATTTCATCAGATGGTGAAGGATTTTTACAACAGTGGCTTCAATGAATCCAGTGCTGATGACAAACCTGAAATGTCACAAGAAGAGCTTCGTTTCCTCTGCAAGTTGGAACGTACTGTAGTATTGAGAGATGGTCACTATAAAATGGAGTTACCTTTGAAAGATCGCAAAGAACCAGTCCTAAACAGCAAACTGCCGGCAGAAAAACGCACTTTCTGGTGAAAGGAAAGTACAACATTACAAGGACTTGTACAGCGACTACAAGTGTTTCATGGCAGACATTATTGACAAGGGTTACACCCGCAAGGCTCCAGCGAATCTCCAGGAGTTCAGCATGGACACCCTTCCAGCTAAAACCTTGGTACAAGCAGATTAATTTAAGCAGATAACTTTTGGATGGGGCATCAATCCTGGATATTACAAGTATGACAGCAAGTTTCCATTACATCATCTTTCAAATATAACTATCTTGGATATTAAATTTCCTAAAATGTGACAGTGATGAAACAAAAAGTACTGCTCTCTATGTTAGTGATATGGTCCTAATATTTTGAAGAATCTGTACATACCTGAATTTATTGACTTGTGATAAGAATAATAGAACACATGATATTTGATTTACCCTTATGTTCATTTGCACCGCAACTGAGCCAGATGTGTATTATTATTTTTTTTAACAGGGATGCATGTAGACAACAGGTCAACTCGCACCTTTGCCAAAAGTATAAAACATTGGAAGAAGCAGAAGAGGACCTCTGCATTAACTATTTCAGCAGAGGACTTCAAGGGTGCCCATCTGAAGGGTCCACAAATCCTGGAGATGTTACTCATACTCCAGAGTCCTTGCAGGGAAACAGAACCCTCTTGTCACCTGTATTGGCACTCAGGAATGTTTTGGAGATTCAATTGCCAAAGTTATCAAATTATTGCCATCAATGCGCTCATGCATGAGATGAGACTTAATGCAGAATTTGTTTTGCCAGTACATGTATCTGGAGTTTAGCCACAATTTTGAGCCATTTATTCCTATAGAGTTTTTGGAACTTTGTTGCAGAGGCATTAATGTACTCTACCAAAATGGTAAAGAAAATATCACACAGAAATAAATATAGTCTGAACATGAGGTGTTTTAAATTTATTTGGCCTTCTTAGCAGCCTTGAAAACCTTTTTGCTCCACTGTCCTGTTCTAGAAATATTTAATGTGAAGTAAAAGCCAACTTGCAAATAGTTAGCTCTGAAGCAAATATGTGTAACATTAACTTTGATATTGCCATTGTCAATGAGGGGCTGTAGCTCACTTGTTAACTCCTTGGTAATGTAACCCACTTTGTTCCAGCCACTGCAAAGTTTATGAGGACAGTTATTGCACTCTGGTCGTAATCGTTGAAGTTTTGCTATTACCTCTTGCTTTTGTTCCAAACTCACATATGCTTTTTTCAGGTAGGTTTGTCTACCTTTATACGCTACTCTGAGCACTTTAAAAGGAACAGTATACGCTGAATAATCATTGCCGTCCTTGTCACTTGAATTGTCATCCACAACATCAATTATTAAACCATTACTGAGTTCTGGTGGTTCAGACTGTCTAAATTCCAAGAGAACCAAATAAGGGACACTTTCCGTTACCAAATCACACCATTTGGTGCAAATTATTACATCGCCTGCTTTTACTCAGTCAGTATCTTCTGCCTTGATCAGGGCCGGTTTCATTGTCCTTGTGTTATTGACATGCAACTTCTCAAATTCGATTGTCAATACAGGAAGTGAAGGAACAGTCCAGTTAATGTTTAGATTGTCTATAGTTTCAACTGACAAGCACAGGTCTCTAGGCTGCCACAAAATTGCCTGAAAAAAAAGGATGGGAACAGCTTTAGAGTTTTAGTTTTAGTGTGGCATGGTCATACCATGTTCAGTTTGTAGTTACAAGTTGTTATGGAAAGTACAAAAATTTCATTCAGCCTATTAAATGTGTCAAAAGGAAATGCTTTGACAGAATGTCATGCCTCATCATCATTATGTGTTTCTTGTCCTGTCCCCAAGATTTTAAGGGAAAACAAAAAATCTAATTCAACAACTCTTAAAATATAACTTGTACTTAATTGCTAGATTGTCACTTAAGCACACAGACAGGACACAAAGACAATGCCTTGCAAATAGTTTCCTTTTTCTGCACATGTATACATAGGTTTGCTAAACCTTAAAGAAATGTGTAAAAAGGCATAGCTTTTTCTTTTAAATTAGAAAACAATAGCTGAAACATATTTTACCTAAGCAGGAAGTGGAAAATTATTTGCAATGGATGTCTTCATCTTGGGGTCAACATCACCCACAGCCAGGTTAACAGCATATTCTTTTGCCAGTAGGCTAATCATGTTTGATATTAAGGAAACTAATAGTACTAGTATATAAAGTCATGCTGACTTGAACAATTACTAGTAAAAAAAAGACAAGAGTTTAATGTAATGTTATATGTTGAGTTTCTTTGGAGGGGGAGGGCAGGAGACTTGTAGACATAAATAAACATGAAATTCTCTCACACGACAATATGTTGGGTCCATTTTGAGTTCCCAAATTCCCTAATATGCAGAAGCTGACTTAATATGGTAATAAGCAGGGTTTGTTTTCGGTTATGAGAAAAAACAAGCAGCAAGAGGGAAGACCAGTTAAAGGGTATTAACCAGCAAGAGGGTATTAACCATGTTAATAATAGGGTGCACTAATAAGGCTTCACCTGCTTTCATGCGAAAACTGGAGTTTTTGGAAGTATTCTTCTCACAGACATATACTAGGTATAATAACTATGTGGATATATCCCACAGGATGTTTGGGATTGTGAATCAGGAGTTTCTTCCCATGGTGATAATGGGATTGTTGTTGCATGAGCAGGATTTATCATTGTCTGGTGCAGAAAGATGGCCTTGGCTGTTTGAAATCCACTGGTGTATTCACCTGGGGCATATTTATTGCTCTGCAGAACAGCCAAGAAATTATTTCCTTCTGTCACAAGCTTTTTTCCTAAGTGAATCCTGATTCCATGTACATTTGAAAGGTAGTCACAACCTGCAGCAATACACATGTTAAGAAAACTTTCCTGTCTCATTGACAAGTGGGCCAATGCCTTTTCAAGCTTGATTACTTGACATGCACCACTGAGCTGCAGCTTGAATAAAACCTGTGAACAAATGAGAAAAGAAGGGCAGGCAAATGACAAGTTGAATAAAATATAATTTTGAAATTATTAAATTCTAAGCTTTATTGGTGCACATAAACAACTTCTGAGGTTTTTTTAAAATGCTGCTTAGAGCTACTTCATGTGGAAATGACTAAATGTATGCATTTCAGTCTTTAATATAGAATGATTAAAAAAATATATGTATAATTCAGTTGGACCTAGTGTAATAAACAAAAAAGGGGGTGATGCCTTTTGACCCTTGGGGTGTACTGATGTCATGTATAGAGGGCATGATACTCTAGCAGTTGGAAAAACAACGTGACTTATTCTACATACTGTTTTGGCATCTGTATGCTAGAAGATCAGAATCTTTGGAAATCACAATATCGGTATAACCATTCTTTGTGAGGTATGCTATTTGGGCATCTGCCTCATATGGAGCAACCACGTAATCGATAGACCTCTGTCGGCAAGTCTAAGAAGAATAGTAAGATATACCATATTTTAAAGCACTGCAGTTGAAGGTCTAGACAATTATTTTAACGAGATTTTAAACGGTGATGTAAATAATAAAATCCGAACTCTTCGTACTGTAAAACTCACTTCAACGAACCTGCAGACATGATCATGGTTTATTTCTGCCGCCCCAGCCAGTGGCTTTCTTGCTCCGGTTAAATCCCCAATGCGCCGTCACTGTTCAGCTCTTTTGATCTGTTTCTCTTGTTTCCTGATGAAAGATTTGTTTGCAGTCAATGGCTGTGAAATAAACTAGTCGAAGAAAAATAAAACTGACACGAGAGATGATGAAGATTTCTCACCTTGTCCAATGTTTGTGTTCCCTTTCCTTGCCTGGCAGTCAAAGTCCATCAGTGAAAGTCCATCAAACACTACTAATGGTCGAATTGATTTGTACTTAGGTAAATCCAGTAAGAACTACAGATCTCTTTCACTCTGGGAGAAAATGTATTATATAGAACTTATAATCTTAACCATAAGCTCAAGCTTAACAAATAACTACAGAACACCCTCTGAGAAGCCGGAGATTTACACGGCTAAAATCCTGTAAAATCACACCTTTGATCATTGCTAAATCACGATAAACTTAATGAAATTGCCTTGTGAAGCCAACAAGATGCATCTCTACAGCCACTGTGAGATCTTTGAAATGATCTAAACTACTCTCATCTGTAACACTTTTCAGAAAAGGAAGCAGCGTTTTGATTCCAATGTTTACTCTCACTGTAATGACTCCTGGGAGATGTGTACTCGACCGTGTCTGGATTGAAATGAGCTACAGTCACATTTTTACTCATGAACCTTTGAGGGTCATGACGCACACCACCTGAATAGCACTGCAGTATTATGTTACATGACGAACAAAACGAGGCAATACCACATGTAATGGCACCCGCATGCCTCGTTTTTACTTCATAGAATTTTATGCATTTCCCTTTTTACCGCATTTACATCACAATGATTTTCCGCTAGCTACCACGTGACTTTAGCTTAATATCACGAGCACATGTAAAAAAACGATAAGGCTCACAGAAATTCGACGGGAACCACCAGTTATTGTTGTACAACTCAGAACCTACTAGAGTGGTCACCCTAACACGTCCTACCATACAGAATCGCTGTAACAGTTGGCACAATAAACCTGAGCCTTGTGGAAGCTGCAAGTCTTTAGTCTTTTAGTTTCACGGATCTCTCCGCTATCAGAGTTGACGCCGCTACATCACACCTTTGTAGCTAATCGTGTCACACTTATTCGTAATGGCTCTGAACCCCATCTATGGAACCATGTAACTAGCGACATGAATCCCACTGATGACGCCTCTCGAGGATTGACAGCAGACGTCTTCCTTAGTCAAGGGTGTTGGTTAATGGGGCTGGAGAACCTTTGGAGGCCCGAACACATGGCCAATGCAGACAGAAGCAATTAACGATGTCCCCGAGGGAGATCCTGAGGTGAAGATGGAGGTTAAAGTGTACATGTTGTCACTAGGCAAGCAAAGCTGTCCACTGCTGCAATATTTCAAGAAATGCCCTTCCTGGATCTATCTAAAGAAAGTTGTTGCCTGGCTCCTGTGCTACGGAGAAAGACTTCTGAAGGCAGGCAAGGAGAACGAGTTAAGCCGCGATGTTCCAAAATACATCACCTTTGAAGTGATCAAGAGAGCAGAGAGAGAAATTCTGAAGCACGTACAGAGAAGAGCCTTCCCTGAGGAGCTCAACCATCCCAAAACACCAGTTAAGAAGAGTAGTTGCCTGTACAAGCCGATCCAATCGTCTGATGGGCTTTCACATGTTGGTGGTCGGCTGCGCAAAGCATCATTACTCATGGAATCAAAGCACCTGATTATTCTTCCAAAAGAAGATCACGTTACCTGAGTGATCATTGGCAATTACCACAGGGCATGTGGCCATTCCAGTAGAGAGCATGTCCTAGCCTAAGTTAGGCAGAAATTCTGGATCAACCAAGGAAGTTCAACTGCAAGAAGTGTTCTAGAAAAGTGTGTCAGTTGCCGTTGTTGCCAGGCACTACTTTGCCAACAGAAGATGGCTGATTTACCAGAAAGTTGTGTGCTCGCTGAGAAGCCAACTTTTACATCAGTAGGCATGGATTACTTTGGCCCATTCCAAGTCCGTTGTGGGTGGAGCCTCTTAAAGAGATATGCTGTGATCTTCACGTCTGGCAATCCGTGCTATGCACCTCGAAATTGCACACAGCCTAAGCACACACTCATTCTTATTGGCTTTGCGATGTTTCATTGCAAGAGGAGGCCAAGTGAAGGAAATCTACACAGATAACAGGTCAAACTTAACCAGTGGTGAGGAGTTGTGTGACGCTATTTCAGATTGGAATCAGGAAAGGATACATGATTCCCTGTTACAAAATAACATCAACTGGTTCTTCAGCCCTTCAAATGGTTCTCACTTTCGAGGCATTTGGGAGAGATGCTTCTGAACCATTAGGAAGATTCTACAAGCCCTGCTGTGAGAGCAAATTACTGATGACAAAAGTCTGGCCACATTAATGTGCGCAGTTGAGAGTATCATGAATTGCTGACCCATTACTACCGTGTCCAGTGATCCAAACAAGAATGAGCCCTTGATGCCCAACCAACTGTTGTTGCTCAAATTGGAAGTCACCTCACCACCTTAGAGCAGGTTTAGATCAGATAAAACGAGACATTAATTGAGTAGGAAATCTTAAGCTGCAATTAACAGGATACAAGATATTTACGCCAAAAATTAATAGGATAAGGGATACACAGCCCTTCCCCTCCTTCCCCCTAAGGACCTCACCAACGGTCTACTATTTAGGATAAAATAAAAGTATGCCAACTGCTATAAGCTTTTATTCTGGACTTTTAGTACTTATATCACAGTGGAATATGAGAGTTTGGTGCACGATTTTAGGGGTTTGAGGTTAGGTAATGCACCCCCTTGTTAGTTATTTCTAAGCCCACACTCGATACCCTCGTACCCAGAATAGATAGACAAAGACGGGGCTGGAGAAATTAACAGAGAATTAAAAGTCTTCCGAATTCTGTACCGTTTAAAACGAATTTCTTACACGACACCCTTTGTGCCTTTGAAAAGAGATCAATCAACTATTCTAAGCTCATTGACAGCCATTAGTTTTTCTGCAGAGTTTTAATTTACTACAAATAAAATGGGGATAGAATTCCAATAAAAAGCCTCTAACTTGTTTTTTTGTTCAGCATTATACTTGTCTTTTGCTGCCCGAAATGCCATCAAAAGTTGCAAAAGGCAGCAGACTGAAAAGCAGTGTGCAAGAAGTAATGGTAAGCAGCGTTTTATTCAAACTCCTTATATTTTCTTAGCTGTTCCACTTTTGCATCAGACAGGGTAATGCTGAGATAATTACTGAAGAAGCATCTACAGTACACTTCATGTTGATTTGTTCCTGAAAGAGAAAACCTATTTGACAAGGCCAAAATACGCTATAGCGACAATCATGGTATTCACCTGGCCCTAGCAAGTTCTACACTTCCAGCCCCTGCTAATGAAATAAAACCTGAAGGCTGGGCCCTAAAGTGACGAAAAAGGCCACTCATTTCAATGAAAAACAAAAGAAACTACCTTGAAGAAGAGTTTTTCTTAGGTCAGGAGATGGCCATAAAGTTGAAGCAGTTACTGTATCACTAAAAATGAGGACAGAATTAGGCGGTTCACCTTAGAGGAGTTCCTGAATTCTTGCCATGTTCAATCCTTCTTCACAAAAATAGCTGCAAAGCTCAGAAACAGACAGGGGGAGGTCCTCGAAGAAGACATAACAGCCTGCTGAGAATCAAGCTGCAGATATTCTTGGCAAGTGTAAATTAACTCATCCAATTGCTTGACTCATTCAACTTGTGTGCCTTTAAATGCATCTATAATGGTTTTCAGTAAAAAGCAAGTGTCAACAGGTTTCTCTTGACATGCAAGTATTTTGATCTAGATGTTTGCAACATACAAAGATCGCATAAAGCCCCCTACACAGAGTTGAAGACTAGTCTTGTGCAAACATGCAGCTGTGCTCCATCACAGAACTGAACGTTAGTGACTGAGGTGTGTCTCAGGCTCATAAAAAACAGTTTCTATTTAATATAAATGTGTTTCCACCAGATTAGGAAAACGTGGAAAACATAGAAAAAGTAGATCTTAGCTAGGGTTATTAGAATCCACAAAGAAACCTGGGGGTAGCCATTAATTTTTCCAAGATAAAATTAGCCTTGAATCTTGAACAAAACTGCTGACTTTAGCATTTTTCAGAAAATCAAAGGCTCCCTGAGCCAGCTCCTGGATGAATAGTTGATTTTTGCCTCTGTGGCAAAACGAGTCTTTCTGCAAAACTAGTCATATGAAAATGCATGTCACCTGTACGTTCATTCTCTTGGAAATCAAGTAATTTTCATTTGAAATGTTTTGCACAAGCATTTGTTCTAAAAAAGAGGCAAACAGCAACTTCGAAGTAGAAGTAAAGTCTGCATACGAGCCAAGTGGCCCATCAGGCCAGAGCTTATCCCAGTTTCTGCAGCATGAAGCGACTAGGAGTATTTCTATACCCCCTGGGTGGGATGCTAGTCCATCGCAGGGTTACCCTGCAATATTAAATTCGCTGGTACCTATTTATACACTTGAGTGGAAAGAGGCACTGTGAGAGTTGAGTGTCTAGCTCAAGAACACAATAAAATGTTCCCAGCCAGGGCTCGAGGCCAGACTGCTCGAAATAGAAAAGAAATACAAAAATCAAATAATAGGTTGTTTACACAAGCAGCTTATAAATTTTAAAATGAATAATTAGTTTTGATTGGAATTGGAACATTGTTATCGTATTAACTTGTACATAATGTAGTGTCAAAGAATAACAACAGTCTGTTTCAAAATGAAATAATTAAATGAGAGTTCACCATATTTACCAGTCAGCCCAAAATTGACAATATAATTATGTATATGAGACAGCAGTGTATTTTGGGTCAAGGTAAATTGGTTATGGTCCTTGTTCAGTCAATATTATGAAAAAGCTGTGTAACACTGATTACTATTATGCAAAAAATTACAATACATGATTTTGAAATTTATTTTAGACAATCAACTTGAGAATGCCAGGACTGGCAAGAGTATTTTGCCCAATTTCACTTAAGTGAGACATGGATATTGGCAAAATCTTGTTTACTCTAAGCTAAGTCAAACATAAACAACTTGATTGTAGCTTGCAGGTAAACAGGAAATCTATAGAAAAAAGTATTTCCTTAAATATTATAAGAATGATTTCAGACAGTTTTGTTTCAATCATGAACCTGAAGTGAAGGGAATGTTTTCATTTACAATTTATAAGGTTTTTTTTTCTATAGAACTATGTCTTTGGGAAGGAGGAAGGGAAGTAACAAAGTTTTATACAAGGAGGCTCTGGCCCAAGGTCAAAGACCTATCCATTTAACAGTGTTCTTAACAGGAAAGGCTTTCCTTTCACATACATGAAGCTTCTAACCTGAAACCCCTTTCACAAACCTTATGTGGCCCGCTAGATCTTATTTCTGGGATAAATAATCAAATGTTTGAAATGCCTGCCCTTTTAAGTCTTATGATACCTCTAGCCTGAAAATAGTGCACCTTTAGTCAACTGTAGGAAAAAGTCCCCAACTCGGTGCAATGCAAGGATACTACATATTGTAGTCCATGCAAGTAAAATAATAATTTTCTTTCATGGAGACAAAAATCATGGTATTTTATTCCTACATATCTTGGTAATTGTTTGTGCAAGTCTCACTAGCAATGCAGTAATATTCAAAAGGATTGCAGATATGTCTCTGCTGATAGATTTTTACAATGATTACAGAACATACCTATGTTGACAAGTATCAAGTATTCTCTTCTCCATAATTCAAGTTTTGATGTCACTTTGTTTAAATCTCTCATTTCTAGGAGCAAAAAAAAATCTCTATCACCAGCCACCACGCGTCCGGCTTTTTGACAAAATTGGACAGCATATCTTTCTCGCCAAAAAAAAAAAGATCTACACAATCTCTTAGACTCAAATTGTTCATCTATCACCAAAATATTGTAGTCTATATTTACTCAATCGTACATGTAGGCTGCCTTGCATATCATCCGTGATGAAATTTTCACTTTGGTCGAACTGCATGGAATAGAAAAGAAATGTAATGTGAACGACAACAAAACTAAAAGATAAGGCAATTCGAATTTTTTTCCCCTAAGTATTTAAAAACAAGCTTACAAATTTTGAGCTAATTGCAATACTAACACAGGCAGAATTTCAATGGGTGCGAACAAAATCAAACAGTAAAGAAACAATGAAACCAAAACCTAACAAGAATTTAAGCTTACCTTCGACTACACAACAAGAGAAAGCGAGTGGAAAGCATCAAATTCTCTTGCCAAGGAAAAAAGCTGATCACAATCTCACCTTCTGGCCTTTCTTCCCAGGTGTCTTGTATCAATTCTTTGACCTCGCTGACCATGTTGTTGTGAACGATACATGACCACAGTCATAAATACCTCTAACAGCTTCATCTAGGTGTGAGCAAAAGCCGATAGGCAAAAAACAACATATTTACGAAAGAAAATCACATGAAACCGAAATGGTCGCCTCCAATCTTTGAGGTGTTTGATAAACTCATACCCAGGCTCTTAATTTATCAGGCAAAAATGTATGCCTTTCTAGTCCCCCCTCATCAAAGAACCTCCCTGAAGATGACTGAGCACTCTTGGACAAAAGCAATACTTAGCAGGGGAAGTAGGAGAAAATTGTTTAATCCAGGTTTAATGAATAAATTAATTAGAATGGAAGGAGTGAGTGATCGAGCACCACCCGACTGCCTCCTAAGCTCATGGATGTTACATAACATCCATGAGCAAAAATGGGGAAGTTTGAGGCATTCCACAATGAAAAAATGAAGGTACTTGGGGGAATGCTAGAGGTTCCGAGGGTTCTCAACAGTGAACAACTGTATATGTTTGGCTGTAGCTTGGATACTTGCTCAAATGTCATATTAATTGTACTCAGAATATTTATTGTCATATTTGTTCCCAGCATGTTTTTTACAGGAATGGCATTTTTCTCAGAAACGTAATCTATTTGAAATGATATAAATTTGATTTTATAGTAATACAAATTATATTTGCTTCAGAAGTTATGTATTTTGTTCCTCAATGCATACTGTAACTATATTTCAATCAGGCAATATTTATAGCAGTAAATAATTCTATTGTTTTATCAACATTTTGGCTTGTCTCTGCATCATGAAATACTCGAATAACATTTTTCAAACTGCTGCCATAAGTTCCAAAGGTGTCAAAAAGCCTGAAAAATGTTAGAATAAATAAAACGTTTTTAATGCAGGTGATTATTGTCCATGTTTATGTGCATTTCATGGACTAATACCCCCCAAAATACCCCTGGCCAAATTCCACCCCCCCCCCCCAAAAAAAAAACACAGAGCCTAACATAAAACCCCCAACGGATACCATGTTTTCCATGTTTTCCATGTTTTCATATCTGGTTACACTGTTGTACAAGAAATTTTGTATGACAAACTCCCCCCCCCCCCCTCTGTTCTCCAAAAATAAGCCCTCCATATTTCTCAGAAAAGTACTTGGCAAAATTTTCCATTCCCAAAATACCAACATCACAAGATTCAACCCCCAAAATTTCTTTTGGAATATTTTGGGGATTGCAAAGGCATACTGAAAAACAAATGTCTGACAATAATAATTATAATAATATTCATCAAATAAACCCAGGACTATAGGTTTGAATTTTTGTTGTTGTTGTTGTAATGTTGTAAAATATGCAAACCTTCAGAGTTCTGGCTACAGTAAGCAATTCAAGGCTGAAATGCCCAGCTAAAATAACAAGCCTGACCCCAGAGACAAGGATTAATCAGTATACATGTACGTCATGTAACAAGCAATTTACTTAGGGATGGACCATTTAAATTTTGATCGGGGGTTCGTCAATTACAAAAAACAATTCTTGCACAAGAAAAGAAGAGAAAAAAATATCATGCACAAGCCTAAGAAAGAAAAAAATCAAGCTAAAAGAGAAAAAATGCACATATGCAAGAGAGAAAAACCTTCAAGCTAAGAAACTTGCCCACCCCCCTCCCCACTCAAAAATTAAATGGTCTGTCTCTTATAAGGTGTTTTTCAAGTATTCATTTTCTTTCAAATAAGAATGATATTGTTACAACTGGCCAAACCAGTTTGGTTGATAAGATGTTTATTAATTCCAACTGAAAACATCTGGATCATCTTTCCAATCAGATTGTGCAATTTAGTTCATTTAGACTGGATGCAGCTCAGAAAAAATGATAATACATCATAGCTCTTGCACAGAAATGGAAGAGAACACTTTCATTTGAAAAGATGTAGTGTCATTTGCTCTCACACTTTGAGCTGAATCATCTGACAAGATGGAATTAAAAGTTCTGTTAAAATAACCCAAGTGTGTAGCCTGTTAAGGCAGACATATATCTGCCTGTTGTTTCAGTTTTTTGGAGGCACAAAACAACAGACAGAAATCAAATCTGTGTTTGCAAGCTATCACCTATGTTGCAATGAATTTTCATCTGGACCACACATACAAGTTACAACAGTCAAGAGCTTTTTACTGTTAGATACTCCATGATTTCTGTACGCTTCTGAACTGCTGGGGTGTTAGGAGTAAGAATACTTGGACCCATTCACCTCATCATCTTGGTCATCCATGAAGTCCAAAAAGCTATCCTCATTGCACAACCTGATGTTATGAAGAACACAGGCAACAACGACTATTTTAGGAATATCATTGACTTTGTCTATATCAACGTACTTTAATCTTCAAAGACAACCCTCTAGCAGGGCAAATGTTCACTCAATCACCATTCTGGTTGAGGAATGAAGATAATTGTAGGTTTTTTGCTGTTCTGTCAAATGCCCATTGTCCTTGTATGGGGTCATGATCCATGTTTTCAGTGGGTAAGCTGCATCACCCAACAAGTGTGAATTCTTGGGAAAGAAGTCATCATGCCTATTTGAGGCAGAATCAAAAGTGTCTCAATTTCATAACACTCCAGAGTCATGAACACTTCCAGACCAGCCACAGTAACAGTTGGTGAAGAACATTTCATGATCACAGCAAGCTTGTAATATGATGGAATGGAAATCTTTCCTGCTGATGTAGTTCTCTGAGTACTCTCGAGGAGCTTTAATTGGAATGTGTGACCCATCAATTGCCCCAATCACAGCAGGAACTCTGTTGTGTTCTTCAAACCCTTCCATTACCTCTACAGCTCTACTGCTACTTGGCCACTTTATGACATGTTCTGCTAAATTATTCTTTATGGCATCACATACACATTGGCAAGATACATGCACTGAACTTTTCGTAACACTGAATCTGTCTGAAATTGATCTGATGCATTCTTGTGTCCCTAAGAACCACAAGAAAATAAGCAACTGCTTGTCTATCAAAATTGCTGGCCTTCCTCTATGAGAGTGTCCCTGTGGAATTTCCAGACAATTAGCTAACTCGTGCACCAGTTTTCAAATGTTTCTGGAGTAAGCCTAAATCGCACACGAAAAGTAGACAGAGAATAACTTGGAACAACTTCCTCGGCATAACCTTGAATACGAACAGCCCTCTCACGGCTCTTTAACTTATCTTCTAAGAGGAAGAATAACCATTTTAAGTCCAAACTGAAGACATTTTTATTTAGAAAAGCGTTTGAATAGCTCTTGATGTTTTATATACATTTTTACTAGATCCCTTGTTTTTAAGAGTGCCTGCCTGTAAAAATCAGACAAATTCTTAATTTAGCGGCAAGGGTCGAAAATTCAATTTCGCTCATATTTTTATGGTAGATAGGCTAGGGCATGACAAAAACTACTGGATAGTTTTTTTGGCAAAATATCCTTTTATTTCAAAGAAATATGCAAATTACCAAATTCCATTAAAATCGTCATTTGACGCACCATTTTATTAAACAAGTTTGAGAGCCTCGCATGCAAAACCACATTATTCTTCCGTCTTTAAAACACTCAAATATTTTTGTGCAATGTTTAAATGTGTACTGAGCTGATTTTAGGGAATGTTGCGTGTCTTCTTGGGTGCAAAATAATTAAATTTCGAAGACATGTATTTCATTCACTTAAAAGTACTTCGTGAATATAATTGATTTTCACCATGTGCGAAACCTTCAAATGGACCAAGCTTCTGGTGGTTGAATTGCAGAAGGATGGTCTACAGATTCCTGTAAAAACTTCTTTGGGCAAATGATTGTGAGCGACGTGAGAGCTTTTCAAAGTACGTCAAAAATGCAAATATTTGACTATCCGTCGTCAAATTTACGGCTTAGACGTATATTTTAGCATGTGCCACATGACTTGACCTATGTTAAGTTGAAATAGACACAGAGCTGATAATTTCGAAATTTTCTAACCTCATTTGCTGTAAAAGGCAGGTCCAAAGCCGATTTGACGTGTTTCTCTCACCATTCGTCGCACATAAAGCAGAAGTTTGCTTTTGTTTACATAACGTCCGATGTACATCGCCAACTGTCAACTTATTTAACGGTCCAATACCATGAATCTGTGACCCTCGTTCGACGCATATGATCACCACTGCATCTAAGTCAAAAACGGCTAAGTCATTCGTAGATAGTTGCTTGCTTTGCACTACACCAAAATATTACGTATGATCATCATGGTTTGATGGCTTGAATCCCTGCTTGCAGCGGTTCCTTGTTCGTCACGCAAATCTGTCATCCCATTTTAGGGGGTAGGGGTAGGACAATTTCTATCCTAATACGTAAGGCTCCGTAAGGCTTGGAATCACTGGGAGCACACAATCGTGTTGAGTAGGAAGAGATTAAATTAAGAAGTGAAAAGAATGAGTAATTTACCATTGCCCCTGTTGTTATCTTTTACTTGACCACCGCCACCTACATGCCCCTGCGTAATACTGTAACGCTAAACTCATACCTAGGTCTTTTCGCGCTATGCAATTATTTTTGGTCTACATGTAATACAGTGGGCTACCCTCGGGGAAATGGGTGGCGACCGCTTAATGGGGCTAGCCGCTTATATAGAAGTTGGTGTACCTTGAATATTTAATTTTTCACTATCGGGCTATAAATTTCTTGGTGAACATGGAGTCAATTCAATACAATCATGATAGACGTGTGTTGAATTATCACTCGTCATGCACCTTCAATTTCAGACTCTTATCTGCCATCGCCCTTTCCAAAACAAAGTTCTTAAATTTTGGGTGGCCGCTTAATATGGGTAAAGACAATAATGAAACCCTTATCGGAATGACCAAATGATGGCCGCGGAGGTAACCGGTCAATAGGTGTTTTATTTACAATATTTTACCGACGATAATTTTGGACTGTATTGACAACAGTCCTCCATTTTCTGTTACATACCAATGCCTCGCCACTGAACAAACAAAACACGCCAAATAAAATGGCATGGCCAGCGCTATTTACTCACGTAATTACTAATTAAATTTAGTTTGTTTTTCTCACGAATTAGACACGTTGTGATTTCCTATTTTTATTTCGGCTAGTTCTTGCTTCATTAATCTATAATTTTTTTTTGACGATTTTCTTAAAATTCTAGTGAGTACAGGCACTAGCTTTATCAGCTGTTGTCTGAAACATCAGAACGTACAACAAACGTGATTTGGACCGAGGCCACATACGCTATAGAATATGACTATATATACACATATTATTATACATATGAAAAAACAGATGAACAATGATTAAATTGCGTCACTTATCCTGAGAGTACTCTATACAAACTAGATCAAAATGTGCAGCATATGCCGTGACAGCATTGCGTGACGAACAATAACGGCTGTAAGATTGTGCTGCGCCGACACGCTTATCAGCAATGGTCAGCAATCGATCAAACGCAATATTTTGGCGCAGCGCAAAGCAAGCAACTATCTATAAATGACTTAACCGTTTTAGACTTAGATGCAGTGATGTTCATATGTGTAGAAAGATGGTCACAGATTCATAGTATTCGACCAATAATAGGTTGACAGTAGGCGATGTACATCGGACGTTAACCTTGTGTAAACAAAAGCAAACATCTGCTTTATGTGTGACGAATGGTGAGAGATCGACTAGAAACACGTCAAATCGGCTTTGGACCTGCCTTTTACAGCAAATAAGGTTAGAAAATTTCGAAATTATCAGCTCTGTGTCTACTTCAGCTTAACATAGGTCAAGTCATGTGGCGCATGCTAAAATATACGTCTAACCCGTAAATTGAAATTTGACGACAAATGGTCAAATATTTGCATTTTTGACGGACTTTGAAAAGCTCTCGCGTCGCTCACAATCATTTGCCCAAAGAAGTTTTTACAAGAATCTGTAGACCGTCCTTCTGCGATTCAACCACCAGAAGCTTGATCTATTTGAAGGTTTCGCACATGGTGAAAATTAATTATATTCACGAAGTACTATAAAGTGAATGAAATACATGTCTTCGAAATTTAATTATTTTGCACCCAAGAAGACATGCAACATTCCCTAAAATCAACCCAGTACACATTTAAGCACTGCACAAAAATATTTGAGTGTTTTAAAGACGGAAGAATAATGTGGTTTTGCATGCGAGGCTCTCAAACTTGTTTAATAAAATGGTGCGTCAAATGACGATTTTAACGGAATTTGATAATTTGCATATTTCTTTAAAATAAAAGGATATTTTGCCAAAAAAACTATCCAGTAGTTTTTGTCATGCCCTAGCCTATCTACCATAAAAATATGAGCGAAATCGAATTTTCGACCCTTGCCGAGTTATTTTCCATTTTTATGGACAGGGACTCTTAATATTTTAATTTTTAGCTCGTTACCTTAGCCTAATGTACATAATTATTGTAAATAATTAGTTTTTAATTAATCACACTATTCATAGCATATTGTTTAATTTATATTAGCCATATGGTTTGTTAGGCACATTTGATCATATTTACATGTTAATTTGCGCCTTAGAAATATTAAATATTATTATTATTATTATTAAGAATGGTAAATATTCCTCTACCATGTCGCTATCACTTTCACACTCATACTCATACTCCGTCAACTCCTCTGTGCAAACAGACAACAGAATAGCACATATTCTGGCCATGGATGCCACCTTGAAAAATCTTGTTACTTCTCTGAGCCTGTGGTTTTTGTTGCTAAAGTTGCAGAGCGACAAAAAAATCCACTGACTTTTTCGTGTAACAGACAGCAAGCATATCAGAATATCCAGAATATCAGGAATAATCATTCGTTTGGCAAACGAAAAATTTACCTATTCCGGAATATATTCTTATTCTGAATATCCCAAACGAACATGCCGTAAGCATGTGGAAGCAAAAAGTACCAAAAACTCCCAGCCTGACATAAATGACAAACAACATAGCTTTTGAACCTTTATTTTCAGGTTATAGACATAAGCTTCCTTTAAAAACTCCGAAAGATGTTAAAATAACTGACAAACTTTCTGTTAACAGATAATAATCAAATGTGTACAAACAAGAAATGTAGTTTTACAAAGTTTTATTTAAAATCTCAGAATCTGTGATATGAAAAACACCTTTGGGGATAACTGCAAATAAATTACCTACAAAGAATGGGTCCTAAAGGGTCTACGTCTGTTTTTCTTGTGGTTCTGAGAAAGAAGGCAGTTGCATCAACAGTACTTGTAGCTTCCACAAAAAATGGGAAAAAACTGGGAACGCCTGCGAAATGTGCAGCAGAGAACCACTAAGTTGATGATAGATGGAGGAAACTGTAGAAAGAAAAAATTATTCGGTTGTAAATTCATGAACTCTAGTTTACCTACTGTTCTTTCACAAACACAATATCGACTGCATATACAGGGTTACATTTAAATGCAAACTATTGACTAAGATTAATTTCCAAGTAATAGACTATTAAACCTGGCTTGGCTCTTTGTCAACCAGCAAGCTCACTGCTAAGTGAGATAGCAGTAAGCATGGTGACTTGCTACATTTTTGCAGTTATTTAACGAGGTGAGATTAATGTTGAAGAATATAGTCCTGAAAAGTAACAAATTTCTTATCTCTCCATGATGGTGATTGATTTATTTCAAAAATCCCCAATCTTGCACAAAGGGCATGTTATTTCAAAGCATAATGAAAAAAGTCTTTTCTTGGGGCAACTCTGTTGCAAACCTTTGCAAATTCCTTTAAAACAGGTATTTAAAGTGTTGTTTCCTAACTTCATACAAAATTGGTAGCCACAACCTGCAATTCTACAAAAGGTGAGAGAAAGACTAAAGCTCTTTTTCCATACCTACATCAATGATCTTATTAGAATAAATCTGTTATACAAACAACTATAACCATGGTTCAAACAATGTAAACACCTGTTGCAAGACATGGATCCATTAAAGATGTCTCCTGCAATAGCTCCTCAAGTACATAAAGAACATGAAAGATAGTCTGGTATGCCATCACCCTGCTACAAAATTCAAGTTCTCCTGCAATTGCACAGATCAAAAGAAATAAAGGTCACCAAACATTGGTCATCTCTTTTGTGAGACTGGTACATAATTGAGTTTATTATATGCCTAGTGCCATGGGCAGGCAAGATGAGGTGAATCCTGTGCTGTGGTTGGTTACACCAGCAGGCAAGATGGCACTATCTTGCCTGCTCAGGATTACCTGCTGTGCCCTACATGTAAATAAGGGTTTCTTTCCATATAACAAATCCTTTATTGACTAAGCTTGGACTGTCAAGATGGCTGGATATTCGCCTTATTCTTTGTTTGAATGTTTATAGACCTTGACTCTAAATTGATGATGATGTGGTATCCTTATTCAAATACAGTGCAAGAGTAAAACCTACCCTTGGCAACAAGTTTAAGACAGGCTGCAAACCCATGTAAGTGCCACGCAAGTCTTAGTAAACAGACATCTCTGAACATGGCAGAAGATCCCACTGACAACAAGATATCTTTTATCTCTTTAGAAGCCAAACACTCCTGAAATAGGAGCAGAAACAAAAACAATGGAAAATACATTGTGATAAAAAGAAATCCAGTGAATTTTGACAAAATACGAGCTTTTCACTACAAAATGGTTTTGGTTTCAACAAAATCTTCAAATTTCAAAAGGCTTTTGTCTCCTAAACATGAAATTTTTACTATGCTTTGCTCAACTCTCCCACCAAAGTTTTCTGAGGAGATTTGTTTGATAATGTACATATTAGAATGCCCCCAAGAAGATTTTAAGTGTGGACACCAAAGTCAAAATTTAGGAAAAAGAAGAAACAGCAAAAGATTCATTTCGTCAAAGTAGATCCGGCAGTCAGGCAATCAGTGAGTCAAAGTGATTGGCCCATGTTTAACATCTTGGATTCCCGTGGAAAATGTAAAGAGTTTATTGTATTAGTAGCAATTGATGGGAAGACTGTAGGCATGGAACTTGACACTGGAGCTTCTGTAACTATTATTCCCAAGAGTATTCGGACTGATGTTCTCGTGTCAAAACCTGTGGAGTGCACAAATGTGAAGCTACGAAGTTATTCCGGTCATGAAATTCCTGTTATCGGAGAAGCTAAGTTCAAATTGCATATCGTGATCAAGAAGCAGTATTACCGGTTGTTATCACAGGAAATGATGGTCCAGTGTTGATGGGTCGCAATTGGCTGTCCGTGTTGAAGTTGGACTGGGGACATATCAAGCAGATTTCCCTAGAACCAGTTAACAAGTTGGACTTACTTCAAACAAAGTATTCATTGTTATTGGATGGTAATCTGGGGACCATTAAAGGAGTTTATGCCCATTTGAAGCTTAAAGAAAACGCAGTGCTGCAGTTCTTTAGGCCCAGACCAGTACCGTTCACGTTAAAAGAGAAGATTGCTGACAAGCTTCGAAGACTGGAAAAGATCGGTGAGCTGGAAAAGGTGGAGTTTTTGGATTGGGCCATGCCCATCGCCCACTTGCGGTAGTGTTTCAATCTGTGGTGATTACAAGGTAATGATTAACCCTGTTTTGGATGTACCAGAACACCCAATGCCAACAGCTGATGACCTATTCACCCAATTAAATGGAGGGGAAAACTTTACTAAGCTGGACCTGTCTTCAGTGTACCAGGAAGTGCTTTTAGATGAGGAATCGAGGAAGTATGTAACAATCAATACGCACCTTGGCCTGTTCTGATACACCCGCCTGCCCTTTGGTGTAGCGTCTAGTCCTGCAGTTTTTCAGAAGATAATGGATTCAGTCATGAATGGTCTTCAGGGGGTTGGTGGTATTCTCGATGATCTCATTATTACTGGTTCAAATGATGAGACACATTTTCGTAACCTGGACTTGTCTTCAATGTACCAGCAAGTGCTTTTCGATGAGGAATCGAGGAAGTACGTAACAATCAATATGCACCTTGGCCTGTCCTGATACACCCACCTACCCTTTGGTGTAGCGTCTAGTCTTGCAATTTTTCAGAAGATAATGGATTCAGTCATGAATGGTCTTCAGGGGGTTGGTGGTATTCTCAATGATCTCATTATTACTGGTTCAAATGCTGAGACACATTTTCGTAACCTGGAAGGTGCTTTGGAGCAAATGAGCAGCATGGGAATCAAGTTAAAGAAGGAGAAGTGTGTGTTTATGAAGCCATCAGTAGAATACTTCGCTTTTGTGGTCGATCGTGATTGTATTCACCCATCTCCTCGTAAAGTTCAAGCTATTCAAGAGGTGCCAGTACAAGAGAACCCAAAGGAACTGAAATCCTTTCTGGGATTAGTTAATTACTATCGCAGATTTGTTCCTGACATGGCTACCCTGGTTCACCCATTGAATCGTTTATTAGTAGAGAACATTCCGTGGAAATGGTCTAAACAATGTCAAGAAGCATTTCAGAAGCTGAAGGCATTTTGCAATCTGCACCTTTGCTGGCACATTAGGATCCAAAGGGGCTGGTGTGATTGGCAGTTGATGTGTCGTCTTTTGGATTAGCAGCTGTGTTGTCACATATTTCTGAGGATGGTGAAGAGAAGCCGATAGCCTTTGCCTCTTGCACTCTTTCCTCAAGTGAACAGAACTATTCAATGATTGAAAAGGAGGCCTTGGCAATCATCTTTGGCGTAAAAAAGTTTCACCAGTACCCGTTTGGTCGACGGTTTACTTTGCTAACAGATCACAAACCTCTCACCTACATTCTTGGTCCGAAACGAGGGATTCCAGTTCTCACAGCCTCTCGCCTACAGCGATGGTCCATTCAACTGGCAGCTTATACTTACAATATTGAATATCGTGCATCCAAGGACCATGGAAATGCAGACGCCTTGTCTCGCTTGCCAAGGAAAACCATTGAAGAAGCTGACGACTGGTCGATAGAGGGAGATCAATTCAACAGAGTCCAAATTAAACGTATATCCATTACAGCAACCAGAATCAGGAAGGCTACAAGAGGTGATCCTGTTCTTTCACATGTCTTACATAACATATTGCATGGTTGGCCAGCAGACGAGAATACACCAGAGGAACTCAGATTCTATTGTGCCAAACGTGAAGAGTTTACACTTGAGGATGGTTGCTTGTTGTGTGGTACAAATGTAGTAATACCCTCTAGATATCGACAGGAAGTGTTGTCTGAACTACACCTTAACCACTCAGGAGTGGTGCGAATGAAGTCTTTGGCATGACTGCATGTTTGGTGGCCAAACCTGGAGAGTAACATCGAACAGACAGTGAGAGATTGCTCTGATTGTCAAGCCAACCATTGCAGAGCACCCTTAAAGGTGAGCAACCCATGGATCTGGCCTACTCCCCCGTGGCAGCATTTACAAGTGGATTTTGCCGGACCATTCAATGGAGGAATGCTCCTTATCGTGGTTGATGCCAAGTCTAAGGGGATAGAAGTGATCCAAATGTCCTCCACTAGTGCCAGTGCCACAATTAGAACTTTACGCGGCCTGTTTGCGACGCATGGCTTGCCGGAAGAGATAGTGGGAGACAATGGTCCACAATTTGTCGCAGGTGAGATGAAAGATTTCTTAACTGCCAATGGTGTTAGCCTTTGTTTGTCTTCAACCTATCATCCTGCATCCAATGGTGAAGCGGAATGTGCAGTTCAGACATTTAAAAAAGCCACGAGAGTCATGAAGAATGAACCGGGTACCCAAACTGAGAAATTGGCTCGATTTCTTTTACGCTACCGTACCACAGCCCATACAACTACTGGATGTCAACCAGCAGAAATTTTGATGGGGCAGAGACTGCATACAAGGCTTGAGTAACTGCGACCCGACTTCTCTGCACGAATAGAACAAAAGTCGAGGAGGATCAATCCCATGGTTGAGATAGAACATGAACCAAACACTAAATGAAGACGGCTTCTTGTCAGGCCCATCTACATCAGACCAAAACGGACAAGAACCGTCCATCAGATGGCGAATTTAAAAGTGGCCAACGGTCGCCTCTCCGAAAGCGCCGCCACACAGAAGGTAGGAAGGAAAACATCCCTCAGAAAAGATTTCGCCTGAACAATGGCTACAGCGCCCCATCTCTGGAGAGGAAAGTTGAAAATCCAAAGCGTCCATAGAGAAACTGGAAGCACACAGAACAAAGAAAACGTGCCCAAAAGATCTGCGCTACAACGTAAGAGTGAACATAGTGCCGGATGATGACTTCAAAAGTGACATCAAGCATATCCGGAGAGAAGCAGAACAAAAACTTATCGGAGCGCTCACACGCTACCACTACAGACGCGTGGAAAGCAACAAGATCAAGCTCAGTAAAGTTGAACATAGACTGAACACTACCAGAGAGAAGAAAATGAACAATCCTGATCTAGTTAAGAACAGGCCATGTCCAGAAAGGCCAACTCGCACTGAGAATGTAATAGCTTTAGCCACCGAACTGACAGACAAAATCAAAAAAGTGGAAGAAATGATGAAAGCTTTAGACAATAAAAAGAGTAAAATCTTATCCCTGTGTATTTTCTGACTGTTCAGGAAAAGGGAGGGAGAAAGAAAAGCGCAAAATCGTAAACAATAAACACCGAGAACGTAAAAGCAACAAGAGATTAAACATTAGAAGAAAAAACACTGAGTTTAACCAGAGGTACATAAAAAACCTCTCAAATTGCAAAATTTCAACTCACGAGACAAATTTACTATCAAGGGGTCTGAAATTTATCCAAACACCGATTCCAGATAAGAATTGCGTCAGGCAACAACTGCTTCTAGACTTCAAACATTTCGCAAGACGAATGCGTCTCCGATACATTTTTAACAACAAAGATAGTGAACAGCACCCCTTCCATGTTAAATCGAACTGGGAACCTCCAGTTCAACCATCAGTTGCACTTGAAACATATTTAGAAGAAATTAAAGTACAACTCGCTGAAATCGAGATTACTAAGCCACGAAATAACCTGCCTTACCAAGAATGTATAGCACTGAAAGATTTGAAATCTAACGCAGAAATAGTTATCAAAAAGGCAGACAAAGGATCCACAACGGTCATTATGAACAAACAAGATAAGATAACAGAGTGCCAAACTCAACTTGATGATAGAAAGAACTACATGCCCCTAGAAACACCAATGGTGAAGGAGACCTCACAAAAGGTCAAAGATTTAATTAATGAACTCCATTTAGGAAGTCACATAGACGCAAAGACCAAAGAATGGCTTTCTCAAACACCTAACCCACCGCGCATACCAGTGTTTTACACACTAACAAAGATTCACAAACTGACTCTTACTGGAAGACCGATAATTTCGGGCTGTGAAGGTCCGACAGAACGTATATCATCATTTATAGACCACATCCTCCAGCCTATTGCCAAAGTGCAAAAATCGTACCTCAAAGATACCACAGATTTCATTAACTTTATAGAAAGGACAAAAGTCCAACAAAATACGATTCTAGTTTCAATGGATGTTACCAGCCTGTACACCAATATCCCCCAAGAGGAAGGGATAAACACTGTATGCATAGCATATGAAGACTTCTATAAGAACAACACTCCCATTCCTACAAATTCACTCCACAACATGCTTAGACTTATACTTCAGGAGAACTCCTTCCATTTCAGCGGAAGGAACTATCTCCAAACCCATGGTACCGCAATGGGGACAAAAATGGCAGTTGCTTTCGCGAACATTTTTATGTCCGCAGTAGAATCTAAAATTATCGGTAAAAGCAAGATAAAACCCATTGAGTGGAAGAGATACATAGATGACGTGTTCTCGTTGTGGAACACAAACAGAGAGGAAATAGATCAGTTTATTTCAGAAGCAAACAGGCACCATCCTACCATTAAATTCACGGCTGACATATCAGAGAAGGAAATAAATTTCCTAGACACTACTGTCTTCAAAGGCGAGAGATTTAACAAAGATTCAATCTTTGATATCTGCACACACTTCAAGCCGACTGAGAAATTTCAATACCCGTATTTCTCTTCCTGTCACGCTCCAGGTGTGAAAAAAGGTTTTATAAAAGGTGAAGCACTTAGGCTTCTGAGAACAAACTCTTCAAAAACAAGTTTTGAAGAAAAGATCAAAAATTTCAGATCAAATTTGCGTGTTCAACGCTATCCAGAGAAACTGGTCAACAAAGTCCTCGCAGAAATCGAATTTAAAAACAGGAAGTCGGCACTACAACAGAAACCAAAATTGCAAAAGAGATTATTGCCTTTTGTCACACAATATAATCCATCAGTGCCCAATCTTAATAGCATTTTAATGAGCAAATGGCATTTAATCCAAGATCAACCTCTGCTTAGAGAAATATACAGAGACCCTCCTTTCATCTCCTACAGGAGAGGAAAATCTCTGAAAGACATACTTGTTAGAGCTAAACTCTAAAGGTCAAAGACCGTTTATCACGAAACAGTGGGAGTCGTGCTAGGCCTGTCAATCATTTTTTAAATCACTGAATGAGAAGTCTACCAAGCCTTTGGTTGAAGTTCCACCATCTGGACAGATTGTTGCACAAGAAGAAAATGCTATGGATACTTCTGTCCCAACTATTCCTGAAGAACCTAGACATCATTCAACTAGAATTTGATCGAAACTCAAACGTTTAATTGAAGAGATGTAGTTGAACACTGAACTTTCAGTAGAACACTGAACATTGAGTAATGCAGGAACACTCTATTAGGGCAATTGCATGTTTTCAAGTAGTTTTTCAATTAGTTTTCATTTATCTTCGCTTATTTTCTGTTAATGTAATTTGTATTTTAAGCGGGAGATGTTATAGTGTTAATGAATTAGAGAATGAAAGATGCAAATGCAGCCATAACACTACTGGAAAAATGACCTGAAAAAATTTCAGGCTCTGAACGGGATTTGAACCCACGACCTTTGCGATACCAGTGCAATGCTCTATCAACTGAGCTATCAAAGCCACATGAGAGCGGTCGTGTGTGAGTTCGGCCCTATATGTTCAGTGGACGTAATACTTGGCTCAAGCATATGAATTCCATGGTAATAGATGTCCAACAGTAGCAGTTAAATCAAAGAATGAAAGATGCGAATGCAACCATAACACTACTGGAAAAATGACCTGAAAAAATTTCAGGCTCTGAACGGGATTCCCATTCAGAGCCTACCTGTTTGGATTATTGAAATGGTATAACTTAAGTTTAGCACAGTAAACATTAAAGTTTGGTCAGCTGCTTTATCCGTAAAGTAGCCTCATTATTCAGCGCTTGGACACAACAATTGTCAGAGAAAACCTGGCAATACCAAAACATCAAGGTCAGCTGTTTACCTTCATCTTTTCACAGTATAAAAGCTATCTGAAAAGATTAACAACCATGACATTTGCCGAGGTAGGGGTTTGTTTCTCTTCGAGATATCACTACATCATAATTTTGGCCTCTGAAACAGTCTAAAATGGCCGAAATTTTGAGCAACTTTAGGTGAGCCTAAAAGATACTTCGTACAAATTCCAAAAACTCTCATTTTTGTGAGGTAATATTTGTCCCCTTATTAGTTGATTGAGAAATGTTAGAGGTCTTTTGTTTTAATTCTACAGTTTTCATGAGGTACCAAATATCGCTGCTGAATCGTTAATGAGCATGACCCAAATTTTAGCCATTTTCAGCAAGTCATTTTTCAAAAGTGCGGCAGTTTATTTCTACAGAAAGACATTTCTGCGATAGTCTTTTGCACTGCCATCAATATCCAGTTTAGTTAAAATTGGTATCTACAGGCAAATTGGAATAATTGGTCTCGCAAAGTCCAAAAAAGTCATTAGTCAGAAATATTTCCCGCCAAATTTTTAGTGAAGAATATCACCTTATACTGACTTTCTGCGATTTTTATCCGTGATTTACTGAAAGATTGCAAAAAATAGTTAGCTGGACTGCGGAATAGAATATTTAAGCTGTGACATCGTTATTAACCTATGTAAACATTTCAAACTTGCCAAATCCTTACCAATATTTAGGCTAAATTTTCCTGCAAAAATTCTATTTTTAATGTCATGCTGCATGGAAAAACAAATTGGATCCTTAGACCACTGGTCTTTTTTGCTGTTTAGTAGAACAAACTGCAAGTTAATGGTGAGTGACGCTTTTCCCTGAATTTAATATTGAGGCTTCTGCATCGGAAACCCCTTGTTTACATCGATTTCTTGTTTTCGGAAGGCATGATGCATTACAGATCCAAAGGTCAGATGAGAGGACTTCGAAATTTCAATCTCACCTAAAGATTTCTCCTTGGTTTTGAAAGATTAACTGTTGTTTCGGATCGGAAAAATTGCCCAGCATTGCTGGTGGTGGGGCAGTTTTTCTTTGATTATTAGTGTGCACGCAATAGTCGAGGAAGGACGTCAGAGGTGGTGTCTATTTGGTGCAACCTAATGTAAACAATGAGGAAATACAGCTCCCTGCTCTCCGGCCAAGGAAAGGATCAAAAAGGACAGATGACTGGGATTGCATGCGGAAATCTTTCTTGCATTTGATGTTGCTGTTTTTATCGTCGCAGGTTAGTACACCATCTTGTTTTCTACTCTGGAATTTTTACTTTCAAGAAAAGTAATATAATGTTGCTTCTGTAAATATTGACCAGAAAACCCCTTTCAGGCAACAAAATTACATCCAAATTTACATTGATAATTTCTTGATAATTTTACTGCTGTTGTTGTCAGAGTTCATAAAGAATGAGACTGCAATATGTTTGTGATCCATGAAAGTAAATTGAATTACATTTTGCATGCCACTAAATTGCCCTGAAGATTTATTGAGATAGTTTTAGCGTGGTTCATGAAAAAAAATCTTACAGAGGCAAATTCATTGCCATTAACCCTACCAAAATGCAGTTGTATTCATGTTAAGATAAATGGGATGGTAACTCGTGAATATCTACAAAAAAAGATGGTTCACCTGATCTGAGTGTCAAAAATAAACGAAATAATGACTGAATGGATCATTAAAAAAGAAACAATATTTTTTCTAGAGTGTAGTGTTTTTATCCTTCCTATCCCATTCAAGGAGGGTGCAGAGGTGGACCGAAGCACCAATATATAGTGGCAAAGGAGAAGGGACACCCCCAGCTCGCTACCACCCACACCCTGTTTGCAAGGGGGTGGAAGAAAAAGCTACTGTCCTAGATGACATTTCAATTTCATTTAGTTTTCCAACTCATTAACTAAAGTCTTTTTTATTTTGGACATTTACATGTAAGTCAGCTGAGTGTTTGGTTTTCATCATTTGGTTTTCTGTGGATTTTCTTGGGCAACTTATGAGATTGAAAGCTCAGACCTCAGACCCGTAAACTGAGACCCTCGAAAACAAAAACTCAGACCCAAAAAAGTCAGACTCTCTGCACGTCTTGAAAATGCAAACCTGAAAAATATAACCTTTTTTTTCACTTTGTGTTTACTGCAGATTGCCTCAAGACATCTTGTTTACTGTTTGTTGATACAAACTCATAGCCAGAATCTGCAGAGAGAGGAAAAAAATTTAGCCCGTGGTGCTACATTCCTCTGGCGGATCACAAAAATAATACCCAGGAGGTAATATCAAAGGAAATGAAACAAAAAACAAGACGGTGTAACCTGCAATGATACAAATGACAACAATGAATGCAAGAAAGATTTCCGCTGGCAATCTTGACCTAGCAACGATTACACATTGTAACAAGCCACGAGAATAGGGAAACCAAGACACAGACAGTTAAGTTCAGAGCAGAATCAATATGTATGGAGGTATGCATGCTGATTTTGCGATAACATAATGCTCAGTCCCCAGGCAATATCAGCTTACCTAACTCGATCTCTATTCTAATCCTATTTTTACATCTTTTCCCCTTTAAAAAGAAAAGAACATAAACCGATAAACATGAACAAAACGACTTATCTAAAGCTGTCTTTCTGAAACAGTATCTGTCTTATCCATAGTGTAATCTTAACTCAAGTTGCGTTCAAAACCACACAGTGTTTCATTTTAACTAAGCATAGTCTCCAAAGTTCAAATTTGCGCAGTGTGTGATCTTTATCTAAACATAGTCTCCAAGTTACTTTGCTCGTTTACCCTCATGGCTGGACCTGGTCCAGTAAAGGCCATCATTTGGCAGTGGGGTATCTGACCCTTGGGAGTTTCTGGGTTGATCTGTTGCAGGTGTGGCAGAAGTTGGCCTGACTAGAGACTTATCAGCTACACGATCGAGGGGCAGGCTGGCGGAATCCGTGTGTGGCTGTCGACAGTGTAGTGACATAGCTAAAGGGCGACTCCCATATTGGTTGGCAGGTGCTGAAAGCCTCATGTGATTTCCTTAGGTGAACGCAGTTGCGTGGAAATCTCTCACCGTCCTCTGATACTACCTCGTAGCTTCGCACCCTGACCCCTGCCTTGACTTGTGCCTTTCGCAGGTCTTCTTGTTTTAGGCTGTCAGATGAGAGATTCACTCTGACGACGTCTCCAGACTTCAGAGCAGAGAGATCATGAGCCCCTTTATTGTAGTATTTGGCCTGACATTACTTGTTGGCCACAATCTTCTGGTGTTGCCCATAGATTACTTCTAGAACCAGCAGATATTTTGCCGTTGGCAGGAGAGTTTTCATTCAGCGGTTCATCAGTCCCTGTGCTGGACTGGCATCTAATCCTTTAGTTGGAGTATTCCAGTACTCAAGAAGAGCAAGGTAAGCATCGGAAGAATTCTTCTTTGCTTTTTTCATCAGTCGCTTAGCCGCTCCAACTGCATTCTTAACTTTTCCATTGCTCTTAGGGTATCTGGGGGGTGTCATGACCAGTTCAAATTTCCACTGCTTGCTGAACTTCTTGTACTCATGGACTGTGAATTGTGGGCCATTGTCTGAAACACAGATATCAGGAATACCATATCAGGCAAACCGCATCTTCATCTTTCTGATTATGTGACTGGCTGTAGTGTTCTCTAGGGGGTCGATTTCTCAGAACCCAGAGAAATAATCCATGACTATCAGGTGATTGGTATTGTTGAACTGGAACAAATCAACTCCCACTTTGGCCTATGGACAGTCAGGGACATCATGGGGAATGATGTCTTCCTTTTGCTGTTTGTTATCAACTGAGCAGCAAATGTCGCACTTCAGAATGAAATCTTTCACTTCACTGAACATGGCTGGCCAATAGACGCTCTCTTGCTCATTGTATACACCCTTCCACGCCAATGTGGGATGCATGGATCTGCCTCAGCAAGTCATGTCTGAGCGACTTTGGAATAACTGCCCTTGCTCCGCAAAGGCTTACCCCATTTTGGACACCCATCTAGGATGACTCTTGTTAGCACTTGTAAGGTGTCGTCCTTTGCAGTGTGGGTTTGGATATCATCTAGTCTAGCTGCTGCTAGTGGCAAATCTTGTGCCATATTCAGGGTTCGTACACTTTTTGTGGACAGAATTCAAGACTTCTTCCAGACTTCTTCCAGACCACTTTTTTGATTTTCTAGACTCAAGGTAACAATGAGATTCTTCATGGCCCGATGAGAAATAACTGTCTTAACTATGAAAACATTGAGTTTAAAAAAATTCAGTTTCAGCTGTTTAATTCTTAACTTACAGTGACACAACCAAAACATAGCAGTATACTAATTTCTTCCATAAAGCAAATACCTCAGTTCTCAAAACAATTTTTAACAGTACACTTTTTCAACAAAGTCCTTGGGTTTTGCCATTAGTGTGTGAAATATATAACTATTTCATGACACAAGAACTAGTTCTTTAGAGCTTGAAGTTTCTTGTCTATTGTCTCCTCGATGGACTTCAACTCTCCTATTTCTTTAGCACTTCGCTCATTGCATTTGATTTAGAAATGAGAGTTACTTTCCCAGTCGACTCTGCCTCTTCTGCAAATTGGTCAGCAGACTTCAACAGTGCCTCAATGTTTGCTTCTATTCTTTTCTTTACTCCTGATATTGTTAAACTGAACACGTGTATGCTCTTTTATGATTATTTCCACCATGATAAGTTTCCTAATTTACCTGTTTCATTAGTATCTGAACTACATAATTACAGTACCTGTAGTGCATCATCCAACCAAGTTGCAATACCTTCATTTCGCACTAATCTTAGGAGATTTTGCCCCAGCATTATTGAAAGTTTCTTTTGGAATAATTTTCCGCAATCCATTAGAGACAAACCATCTAAAAGAACGTTTAGAAAAGCACTTTTACGCTGGTACCTTCTTCAATACTAATGAAAACATTATCTCTTTATAACTTTCTGACCTATTTCGTCATTTTTCCTCTTCTTTTTCTTTTTTTTTATTAATAATCTCAAGTTATACATAACTTTTAGGGGCACAAAATTAGTTTATCTAGATGTGCCCCTCTTCTCTCCTTCCAATATATAATGTAATTCAATTTAAGGTGGCTCTATATAGTATTTCACAAAGCTTTGGATATTAAATATGCATAAGTAATTTCTCCCTTGGCAAATGTTTACAACATAGCACTCGGTAGAAGGTCAATAATAAAAAACCTACAGCCTTAGGCTACGTATGGAAGACACTTTCAGAACCTAAATGTTGTTGCTATGGTAACTACTGATAGAAATGCTTGGCTTGTTTTTTTAACCTGCCTCACTTCTAGACGGTGTTTCTAGGTTTCTACACGGTGAATTTTCTTTGTTTTGGGGGAAACACAGTTAACACACAAGGAGTTTCAACTGACAAAGCTACAAGAAAATCTGTACATAATTTTCAGAGGAATTCGCAATTTTCGTTTTTTACGCATATTACATTAACGTATGTATAACAGCGAGAAAAAGAAAAATCCTATCCATGTGCCAATTTTCAAAAAAATTCACCGTCTGGAACGCGCTTAATATGCGTTTTAGATCACCCAAAGACCCCTGTATTTTCGTGACGTCATCAAAATAGAAATTCTTCAAGTTACGGTACTGTGCATACTCACGTTTCGCTTCCTTCGCACATGCTAGTTGAAAATTAGTCGAGATGTAGAAGCTTATTTTTCCCCACGACGGCGAAAAGTATACCTAATAAGTGTTGTAATACTTATGGAAATGCGTTTTAACTTGTGGTTTCCTCCACTGCTTTGAAGTGCTCAACGATCTTGGCTAGAATACGGGTTGTTTTTGTCACTCGTGGAGCCTTGCTAGTTGCTGACGATGGAGGCAGAGACAATACGCCAACAAGCCCTTTTGCTCCGAACTTCTCGAAAACATTCTTAAGATCTCGATATGAAATGCCACTTCCGGCTATTTTTTCAGCAATCTGTTGCTTGATGGGGAATTCCGCGTTTGTTGGATGATAAAGCGTTCCTCGGAACGTCTGCAGGAGTTTGTAGCGACGATCAAGGTATTTCATGTCGTTTTCTGCGTACTGTGTTGTTGACATGTTCTCTGTCAACATGTCCTCTGAAATGTTCAAACGGGAGTCAAAGACTATTCTTCTTAAAGCTCTAACATCCTCCATTGCATCGTGTGCGGGGAAAGGCTCATGGAAAAGTGTCTGATAAATGGATTGTTGATTTAATTTAACTGTGGAACCATCCGGTAAGACCAGAGAGGGATGTTTACGTTTGACCAAGTTCTTCATCACAGGGAGAGTGTCGGAAAAGAAAACGTTAAGACAGGAAAGCTTTTCACAAAGTTGATGTCCACCTTGACGAAGAAGAGTTGGATTATTGAAAACCTGAGAGTTGTGCCCGATTAAAACAGTATAAATATTATTATCGCCTTTCACATGCTTGACAGTTTTCTCCAAGTAGGTTAGAAAATTTTCGAGTGACTTTCCAAGTGACACAGTTTCGACTGGTTGATTGTTTTTGAACAGGGTCCTGACGCCGCTGACTGTTCGGACACTTAAACCATTTACCCTTGTAGCATGAATATCTACATCCCTCAAAGGTAATATATAGTCGTTGAAACAGTGCAAACCTGATTGATCAACTGCTGAGAGCTGGCATATTTCTGCGGTTTTTCCAGACGTGTTTGTTTCAATATCGTAAATGATGAAATTGTAAACAGTGTTTCTGTCATAGGGAAATTTCTCCGCCACTGGTCTGATCGTTAATTCAGGAATGCATGTTTCAAAGTTTTTCAGCTCCTCACTTGAAATTTTCAAATTGATGATGTCGAATTCTTGGATCAGTTTGGTAGAATTGTTTGGATCCAGGTTAAGTCCTATTCCACTTTGGTATGTGTTTCCTTCCTTAGCTTGTTTTTTACCATCAAGATTTATTTTTTATCTGCACGGATATTATTGTACTGTAGGTCAACCTTAACAAGTATTGCACTTGTCAGTATTGTAAGTAACGTGTATTGTATGTAAGTAGTAAGTAGTCTTTTTAATTAATTAATTAATTAATTGATTGATTAATACAATGTAACTTATTGTAGTGTAAGTAATGTAAGTAATTGTATTGTTAGTAATTATCCAGTAAGTGATGTAGGTAATTGTCCCATAAGTAATGTAAGTAGTTGAACTGTAAGTTGTTTTTTTTCCCTGTGTTTTGCAATAAAAAAAAAAAAAAAAAAGATTTATCTTCTGCTTATGTAGTTGAGCTCTTCGGCGTTTGAAATTAATGCTGTTTTTTCTTAGTTTGTCTTGGGTAGCCTTGTGATCCATCCTTTCAATGTAGCTGATACAGTGTATACCAGGTTCAATGTTGAGGCTCTCAAGTGTTTGGCTAATGTACTGATATCCAAGGTTTACTTGCGAGATGCCACAGGCCACTCGGAAGTCATTACTTTCACTTCCACCATAGTATCTGATTTTGGGATTTTTTGAGCCTATAACACTGTTTAGGGCCTCATTTCTCTGCGAATTTGACCCAGGTGATAACTTTGCAACTACTATGTCAGTACAATATTCATCAAAAATTCTCTCCAAAGCTTTCCTTAAGTCATCGCCATAGAGATCTTTGCCATAGGGTAAGTCAGAGTGTTTATAGTTAATAGGGTCTTTCTTGGCACCACACCATGATTCATTGCAATTTTTGTGGTCTCCAAACGAATGTGGTAGAATGCTTTTCAAGGATTTTTGAAGTGCTGATGGATTTCCCTTATTTTGAGACACACTATAAGTAAAACATTTGACCAAGTAGTTGATAACTTTCTGTGAGAGAGTTGATGAATTTACAAATTTCCCACGTTGGCTTAGGTTATACAGCCTTGTAGTAAGGGATCTTTTGGCATGCACAATGTCTGTCCACTTTTCTACAGGATAAGGGACCTTCTCTTTTATATGTGCAGCTGTTGTGGAGTCTTCATCCCCGACATAAACAGATAGTTTGACTTTAGAATTTAGGCTTTCAGTGAACAAATGGACTGCTGCCATAGGCTCCATTGCTTTTGATGATGCTGTATGATTGAGTTGGCAATTGTGTTGCTTGGCTTGTTTTCCAGTTTTTTTAGCATTTGTGCAAACCCTGCAGGATTTTGTTCTTGTAGTGTAATCCATAACCTTCCCATAAGTTAAACCCATGACTGCAGCATGACCGGTTGAAGAGTTATGCCCCTTTCCCCGTTTTTGCCAACCCATGTCATATGAGCAGGGGATATTGATGCAGCCTTGGTCATCTGCTTTTACACCCTTTTTGATGGCAGCATTTCTTTCTTCTGACATTGCAGTTTTGCAACTTTTCTTTGTTACTTGCTCTACTGCATGTCCAATCTCATTTTCTCTACTCTTGAAAGTTACTGGATTCATAGAGGGAATATTTAATGTACACAGTAAATTATTTAGGTGGGTTTCACCGATTCCTGTATGTAGACACCCAAGAACAGCTCTTGAATTAACATCCTGACTGAGTGGACCTCTTTGATCGCTCCTGTGTTCATTGGAGGTCTTGACAACATTCTCTGTACCACACACTGCACAGGTAACTGAGAACACTGAGGCTAACCCACATTTTTTTTCCTGCTGTTATGTTCCACAATGACAAATTGGCTGCAAATAAAGTGAATATATTGATACTCAGGAAGATCTGATACTTTATTCTGGCAGTGTGTTTTCTCCTTTAATTTGGAATAAACGAGCACAAGTAAATTTTTGCAAAAACTAACAACATTTCAAAATGCAGTGAATGCAATTTGTGGTCTGTGGCAAATTTACAACTGCTTGTTTGTTCCAAATTTATCAAAAACATTTTTGTTGCTCGCAATAGACAAACAATTGTGTGACGCTTGTTATAGGGAACTTGCCCAAAAATTTAAGGACCAAGACTTTTTATGGCTGATTGCATATGAGACGTTTTGTAATGTATTGAAGATATACATGTATTATCAACCTCATAATTCTTTTTTGGAAACCTGTTAATTTTATAGCCTTAAAGCTGTGTGTACTTGCCATAAAACTGAGAATTCATTTTGACTTTTCTTTAGTGTTGATTTTCTTTAGGCAGAAAAATGTTTCTTCTCACCTGCTTTACAGTGTTGACAACATTTCAATGAACTTCTCAAAACATCCAAGTCCATAATTCTACTTCCATGTGGAATGCAATTTTCCTTCTTTGTTTGTTTCTGATAAAAATTTAAAACTTCTACATTTTAATGGTAATTATTAGGTTGTAACTGTAACAAAAAATGTTGGAATTTTAAAATGAAATGTCAGAATGTTCAGGTATAATTATGTTGACAATTTGCTATGAGCTACCTGTGGTATAATACAAAAGTTCAAATTGAGAACTATTTCAGAGCAAAGAAAGTCTTGATGAAGCACTTGTCTTAAAACTTTTAGGGAATTGCTTGGTGCCACGAATAGCGAAAACAAGATTTAAACCATACCTGACTTAAACGGGTTTCTCTTTTCTTCGGTGGGGACCAATCTTCGACCATTCCTTGAAACTCCAATTTCCTCTTTGCCCTCCACTCCTTTATCCCACGAGTCCTGTCGTCTGTGTTTCCACTTTGAGCGGGTTTCTTTCTTGAGAACCGACCCTTCTCGTCACGCAATGGTGGTTTTGTTTCTGGTGTCAGTTGCGCCGTTGCAGACTCTTCAGCTGTTTTTGGTGTTTCATCGCCCAGGGAACTCAAAGCGAAGCCTCCGACCATAAAAAGTACACCGTGACCACTCTGTGACTTCCTTCGCGTATGATCACGACCGTCTTCTCTCTCTGATGTCGGCATGATAAGTGCTGCGAATTGGCTTCTCAGTTTAACCACGTCAGGAGAACACGAAAGAAGTGTATTTTTAAACATTTCTAGGCGTTTTTTGATGAACACTTGTTCTGGTCAAAAAGGATAGCGGTAAGTGGAACGCGACTCGCGATAAAAGTCTCGCCGCCATGTTTATTTTTGTTTTTTACTTTTCTTTTAAATACTCGCGCGCTCGCGCCATTCGCACCCATGCCTCGCGCGCCAAAAAAACTATATAGAGCCACCTTAAGTGATGTAGTTTTTGTTTTATGCGCTTTTTTTTCTTCCTTACAAAGCACTATTGGTTTCTATTTATTTTCTTTACGTTATATTTACACATCTCTGTATTAGCTAGGAATTGAAGGAATAAAAATTAAAATTAAAATTAAAATTAAAGGGCAGCTTTCCCTTTCTCTCCTCTCTTGTGCTCCTCTTTCTTTCTTTTCTCTTCAACTAGGTCAGCTTGGTACCTCTGTCTTGCATGACTTGCACTGACAAGGAGCTCTTTAGTTAAGGAGACTTTGGTAACCCCTCTAACATTCAGGAGATGGTCTTTTAATCACTCTCTGTGAAATCAATGTCTGTGCAGTCATGTTTTGAAGGAATGCTTATCTGTAATTTGAAGAGCCCAGTAAATTTCAGCTGAAAGGACCTCTTTTCCATTAAAGAAGTTCCCAATAGGCTGATTTGGTGCAGTAGAAACCACAGATTCAGCTCTGGTAGTTGCGCTCCTGTAAAACATGTGCAGCTAACTAAGGAACTGAGTACATGTACATGCACTGTACATGACGAAATTAATTATATGTCATGTATGTTGTGGTTCACTTGACTTTTGTCTCTGGTCTTGAAATTTGTTGTTATACATTGCCATACCGAAAAACAAAGGCAAATAAAATCTATACCAAGAATCAATTCAACCACAACCAAAAACACAAAGTATAAAAACAAGTGATAAAAATTTAGACAAAGAATTAAACTGAATTACAACATATAATTACATTGCAATAAATCCATCAAGCCAGATAAAGAAATATTTCAATAGCATCTTGACGTTTGGTTGCACGAAGACTGGAACAAACAAAACAAAACAAAACAAAACAAAGAAATATGGCATCCAACTTGTACAAGTTGCTTTTAGTAGACATCATTGAAACAAAATATTTAAAGGAAGACAACCACTCGGTTACACTCAATGGAAAATGGATTTAATATTTTTTAGTAAAATAGTGGTGTATACCAGACATGGAAGTGACTTAACATAACTCAAAAAACCTACATTTCAAGAACCACAGAAATATGTAAACTTTGCTTTACTCTTAGGTCTTACCTTAAATTTTCCTAACTAGAAGACAGGAAATGTGTAACAGAAGGAGACAACAGTTTCAATTCCATGAGTTTCTTGTCAATCGTGTGGCTTTGCAAAGCAGCTTCTCCCATACTTAAAATATCAATTGCCTCATTACAAACAACACACATTGCTTTGGTCTTTGACATAGGACCAGCTACAATCCTGGCCTTAAATTTTTCATCTGCTTTCCACTTTCCGTTAAAGACACACTGCCCCATTATTACAAAGCGAAAGAAAAGCCAGGGAAGAACAACAGCTACATGACTGCGAACAAATATTGCTTCCTTCGCTCAACTAACGCGGGAAACAAATAAACCATGCTGCATTGCAAACACAATGAACCATAATACAATGCAGGGCATTGGAGACTGGACTTTCCGACTGTACCACCATTTATTATAGAGTGTTTTGCCGTTTGGCCAAGTTAATTCAAGTGAAATCAGCTACATTGCAAAGATTTCAGCTAGCTTTTAAACACCTGCTGCTCCTTGAGAAAAATTCCAGACTTCCAGACATTTTTCAAGACTTTGCCTTTAATTTCCATACTATTTCCAGGTCTGGAAAAGTAGTTTGCAAATTTCCAGACTTTTTCAAGAATTCAAGACTTTGTACGAACCCTGCATGTTTACACTCTGAACCTCCGCCTTGAATGTTGTCACATTGGAGAGGGTAAGTATGCTATGCTTAACGTGTCTGCTAACTGCACCTGGCGGCCAAATCTGTAGGTGAGGGTAACCTCGTATACTAGTAAGTGTAGCAGGAGGCGCTGGAGTCGTTTCAGGGCCATGTGGAGGGGCTTCTTTACGTTAGCTTCAAGTGGCTTGTGGTCGGTTTGCACTGTGACTTTTCAGCCATATGTATATTGATGGAACTTCTCTAAGCCAAAAACAACAGATAGGAGCTCCTTTTTGATCTGGGCATATCTTGTCTCAGCATCAGACAATTCTCTACTGGCAAATGCCAGAGGCTGATCGTTTTGAGTCAGTTCTGCACCTAGTCCTGTTTGTGAGGCATCGCTCTGGAGGGTTAGCTCTTCTGTTGGCACGTAGTATTTCAATACAGGTGCTTCAGTGACTAGCTGACAAGTCCTTTGGAACACTTGATCTTGATGACCTGTCCAGTGCCACTCCACATCCTTTGCATAAGTGTTCTGAGGGGTTCACATACATCAAACCGCCTGGAAACTTGGATTTTGGAAATCGCAGTGAGTTTCCTCATTCCTCATTTCCACTGGTCTCCTCTTACACCACCAAAGTCATGTCGACAACCGCTATAAAAGATCTTTAGTTAAAACCATGTTAAACCGTGCTTACTGCTTGTCCTCAACATGGGAACTATTCTCAACAGAATGCGAACGCCTTAAACTGATCTTTTCTAACCTCGAGTACTCAGATTCTCTTGTGAACTCCACCATCACCCGTTTCGTTAATTCAGTGATGTCACCAGACACAAGATCGACGCCTCCAACAGAGAATATCTACCGCATAGTCCTGCCTTTTAAAGACCAGAAATCAGTGGACATAGTAAAGAAACATCTCTCAGACTTGAGTAATAAACTTGATCACAAACTACAGCCGGTGTTCAGAAGCCGTAAAATTGGCGATGATCTCAAAGTACAAGAGCCAAAACCACCTTTGATCAATCAACAGTGCGTTGTTTATAACTATATATGTGATCTGTGTGATGCAGAATACGTCGGTTACACTAGCCGTCATCTTTACAAGCGCATTGAGGAACACCGATTTACCGCCATCGGAAAACACCTTCAAAATGAACACCGAGTTGATACAGTTGGTGACCTGACTAACAACTTTAAGATCCTAAAGAAATGTCAGGGAAAGTTCGATTGCTCGATCCACGAAATGTTGTGGATTCGCAAGAAGAAACCGAGCCTTAACACACAGTCAGACTCCATTCGCGCAAAAGTATTTGTTTAGGCTTTGAACAGACACTGAACTCATTACCAGTGTTTGACACCTCATTGGAATGAACATGAACATTGAACAGCTATCTTAATCTTAATTTATTCAATTTCGCACCTCTACCATTGGTATAAATTAGTTTACTTTTCGCACAAATATTTTTTAACTTGAAAATGGTGCCAGGATGACACCGAAACGTCGTTGCTCAGTTTTTTCGCTAATCTTTATTGTTAACTGTATTTCCAAATTTAATCTTATAAGAGTTTCCTCATGCCTGGAAAAGATGGAAAAAAGAAATTACTCTTTACATGGATCTGGCAATGGAAGGGAGAGATGAAAAGATGAAGGTAAAGCTCTTTCTCTATATTATCAGCAACCAGAGAAGAGAGATATACCATGCACTGCCATTTACATGTGGCCCAAGCAAGCATTTGCTGCAGGACACGATTGATGCTTTTGAAACCCATTGCAATCCCAAGAAAAATGAAACAGTAGGGCGCTATAAGTTCTTCACTAGAATACAAGAAGGAGAACCGGTAGAAAAATTCATAGTTGCCCTGAAGATCTTAGCTTCAACTTGTAATTTTAGCACCCTGCGGAACTCGCTGGTCCGTGACCAAATCATCTGTGAAATTCACGCCTCAAAGCTCAGAAAGGATCTTTAGAAAGCTCCTGACTTAGATCTTGATAAGTGCATCAATGCACGCAGAGCCTCCGAATTATCAAAAGAAAGAAATAATGCGATCGAGGCGACGTCAGAAACAGTGCATCACTTACACAGCAGAAACAAAAGGGATCAGGGTGGCAAGGATGACAAAGATGCGCACCAGAAATTGATGCGAAAATGTAAATTTTGCAGAAGACAGCATATGGTGTAGAATGCCAAAAGGGCCACAAACGAAATCATTTCGCTTCTGTTTCCATGTCTACGAAGCCAAAGCCAGTATACTGTGGAAAGCGACAACGAAAATATTAGCGACGATGATGAAATCAAAACAGTCGATTTGAACCCTGATGACGAGATCAACACCATGAGGGCACGGAAATTTCCAAAAGGACTGTTTGTGACAATAAATGTGGCCAAGACGCCAGCACACTTTCAGCTTGCAAACTCTCGAAAATTTGGCAAAAACTCTTGAAAATTGCCAGGGTCAAGTTGAATTAAAGAAGAAAACGAAAATGCTCTCCATGCACAACCACACATGGTGCAACTGCTGGAACTCTGTCAGCTGGACCTCTGCAATACTGAAACCAAGACACAGACAGTTAAGTTCAGAGCAGAATCAATATGTATTCAGGTATGCATGCTGATTTCACGATTACACAATGCCCAGTCCCCAGGCGAGATCAGCTTATGTAACTTGATCTGTACACATGTATCACACATGTATCAAAATGTTCATTCAGTTTTCTTTACATTCCAGTCGTCTGTCCTGTATGACACTTTTGTAGGCCGAATAGCGGCCTACAAAATCTGCGTTTCTGTGTTTATATTTGGCTGCACCAAATATACACCACTGCTGATGTCTTTCCTTAACCATCTTGTTTGCATGCTAATAACTGAAGAAAAACTGACCTCCCACCAGCAGGTGATTTTCTGATCCAAAAGAACAGTTAATATTTTCAAAACCACGGAAAAACCTTTAGGTAAGATTGACATTTCCAAGTCCTGTCGTCTGACCTTTGAATCTGTAGCTAGTCACCCCTTCCGAAAAAGAAACTGATGTAAACAAGGGGTTTGCAGAAGTCCCAAAATTAAAATTCAGGGAAAAGCCTTGCTCACTAATAGCTTGCAGTCTGTTCTCCTAAACAGCAAAAAAGACCAGTGAACTGAGGATCCAATTTGTTTTTCCAAGCAGCGTGACATTAAAAATAGAACTTTTGCGGGAAAATTTAGCCTAAATATTGGTAAGGATTTGGCGAGTTTGAAATGTTCACATAGGTTAATAACAATGTCACAGCTTAAATATTCTATTCTGCAGTCCAGCTAACTATTATTGCAATCTTTCAGTAAATCATGGACAACAATCCCAGAAAGTCGGTATAAGGCGATATTCTTCACTAAAAATTTGGAGGGAAATATTTCTGACTAATGATTTTTTTTGGACTTTGCAAGACCAATTACTCTGATTTACCTGTAGATACCAATTTTAACTAGACTGGATATTGATAACAGTGCAAAAGACTATCACAAATATGTCTTTCTGTGGAAATAAACAGACGCACTTTTGAAAAACGACTGGCTGAAAATGGCTAAAATATGGGTAACACTCACTAACAATTCGGCAGCGATATTCAGCTTCTTGTGAGAACCGTAGAATTAAAGCGAAAGACCTCTAATATTTCTCAGTCAACTAATAAGGGGACAAATATTATCTCATGAAAATAAGAGTTTCTGGAATTTGTACGAAGTATCTTTTAGGCTCACCTAAAGTTGCCCGAAATTTCGGCCATTTTAGACTGCTTGAGAGGCCAAAATCATGTGTAGTCAGGAGGTTAAGGGGAAGGATTGTGCGTTTTTTTGATAAAAGTACAAAACTCTGCATGTTTGTAGACCTCAAAGTACTCAACAATTCTGGATATAGAGGCACTGCTGAAAAGTCCAGAAACAAGTACAGACTGGTTTTAATTGAAAATGCTGAGGTCAGCATTTTTCTTGATATCATTAGGGGAATTATCCATGCAATTTATTGTAAAACATATATAGAAAGTCTTATAGACTATTACTTAAGTGTTTAGGAAAATGTATTTAAACTTCAGCGATGCACATATTGCATTAAGGTATCTTTCTATCCCAATAAAATTCCACAAAAATAATGTTAACACTGGAGCATTTTTTCAGTAAAACTCTACAAATTGTCTGCCGCCACATTTAGTTTTTTTGAAAAAGCAATAATAACTACTGAGGCCAGTGGTTTCTCTTAACAAAAGCCGATCAGAAGATTTTTTCAATCTTGACGAGGAAAGACTAGAATCAAGACTACATGTAGGGATGGAAGCCTGGGCTCTAAATAAGCAAACTGTCATGGGGGCGCTCATTGCGAGATTAATGACAGAAATTCTATTTGTGGAATAATCATGACAAATCATCCTGCTACAATCAAAAGGTTAGTTTTGTGATTTCAGAGTTAATTATCTCGATTGAGAGGAGACTTCACAAGGATTTTAATCAGATTATCCTGTTATGGTGTTTGTTTTAGATTATATTTATTGCAAAGGTTGTTAAAGTCATTAATCACTGTGAAGGGTCAATTGAAGTAACTGAACCTTGAAAAGAGATAAACTGGAAAGTGTGTGTGCTTTGCAGAGTGACAACAGGTGAACCTCTTGTCTGTCCAGCATATTCGAAACGAAAAGACACTGGAGCAGGCTACAATACACTTGCCTTAAATCTTCCCCAATTGCAAGAGCTAGATGAAAATCCCTTTGGTTTTGATATTAAAGATTTTGATAGTGGGGACGGAATTGAATTTACTCTCAGTAGGAATAATGCTTGTTGGCACAAGTCATGTAGGAACAAAATTAATAGCACTGAGATCAAACAAGCCATAAAGAGGAAAAGAGATAATGAAGATACCACAAGCAAACTCAGTCCAGTGAAAACTAGAAGATCAGTTGGTGATGACACCGTGAAGTCTAATGAACAGAGCATCGACATTTGAGATTGATACCAAAGTTAGAAAGTATGCAACAGAGCTTCATGACACAAAACTACTATCTAAATTGGCAGTTGGTGATATGGTGGCAATAGATGCCGTCTATTACACTAAATGCCTGGTCACTTTCTACACTAGAGCTAGACGAAAAGAAAAGTTTGACAATCAGTCAGCTAGTCAACTACATGCCATCCCCTTCGCAGAAATTGTCCTACATTGAAGGATTTAGAGAATGTCAAGAGACAGTGCCTGCATTTACTTTAGTGGAGCTCAGTAAAATGTATTGCAGCATATTAGAAGACCAAGGAGTTGTTCAAATGGCCCGGCTACATAGTACTCGACTCAAGGAGAAGGTGGAGGCCGAGATACCAGACCTGGTGTCATGCAAACGACAATGTGACATTGTGTTAGCGTTTGACCAGCACATGGGAGATGTCATCGCGAAGGCCTACGAGCGAGATGTCGACTCTGAGGCGCTACAGCTTGCTCGAGCAGCAGCACTTGTAAGAAGGGACATCTTTAAAGAACTCAGTGAGTTATTTAATGATTCCTTCCCCAGTAACTGTCTGGCTAGAAGTGTCCCTGCGTCATTGAAGGCCCTGGTAAGCATGATTCTAGATGGGCCATGTTCTAACAGCGAAAATTCTTTTGACGAGGTGTCAGCAATGACGGCCAATCTGTTGATTGCTCAGTTAATAAGCTTTAACTGTGTGAAAAGACGTAAAAGAAATGCCACTGAGGATGAGTCTAAGCCAACCATGCGTCACAATAGAGAACGAGAAATACTGCTTCCGGTATACATCGGGTTAAAAATCCATGTTAAGATGAGGAACAGAAGCTTGATTGACAAAATGAGTAAGATGAGGCTTTCAATTTCATACGTCTGTGTGATGTCAGTCTCAATGGATGCTGCAAATAGTGTCTGCAGCTGTTTTGAACAGGATGGAGTGGTGTGTCCTCCAAAACTATGTAACAATCTTTTACAACTGGTGCATGAGATAACATTGATCATAACCCTAGTGCAACTACCACAAAAGATTCATTTCATGGCACAGCAAGGGAGTGATAGAGGTGTAAATGTACTAGACGAGTACCTAGTCCAACAGAGAAGTGTCAGAGACCTGCCAGCCAATTATACAAATGCTCAGCCAGTCGTGTTCCGATCTAATGACACATTCGTCCCTGAGTTTATTGGACCGATTATGCCACCATCAGATGACAACGCATCATCTCTCACAAAAGAACTTGAATGGTTTAAAAATGTAAAGTCTGTGTGGTAAAAACACATTAAGCAATGAAGAATTTATTTCCTGGGCGGCTTTCCACACCTCACTACCGCCCTCACCAGTACAACATATTGACCTAGTTACTCCTTTACCATTATTTTTGGAACATGCCACTCTCCTGTAATGGATGAATCTCATCAATGAAGTAGTTCAGCATCTCAATCCAGGTCAGACACCAGTTATTGCAATGGACCAACCACTCTTTGCTCTTGCTAAAATGATACAATGGAACATGCCTGAAACAAATGGTGAAGATAGATATGCTGTTGTTCGGGGGGCTGCATATAGAAAATCCCGGCTTTCAAAGCTCTAGGGGGATGGAAGTGGATGGGTAAACGCACTTGTAAATGCGGACATAGCAAGTTCTGGTACAGCAGAATTATTCTTGAAAGTGACTCATCTCGCTAAAGCAAGATGTGCAAATGAGATTACAGCTGCTGCCCTATATGTTCTGCAACAGTCTGCATACAAAGACTATACGGCAACTGTGACATCAACATCAGAGGCAAGCTTGGAATTCAGGGAATGGTGTTGCAAGATGGGTTCCATTCAGCCTCAGTTCTTTTTCTGGTCACAAGTGCTGGAGTTAGAAATTCTCATCCTGGAGATAGTGAGATCAATCAGGGAAGGACAATTCAAGTCATACGCAGAATCAGTCACAGCTCTACTGCCATGCCTAGACCACATTAACTACACAAGGTGGCTTTCAGTTTTTAAACTTTGCATGGCATAAACAAGTGTTTCTGGAAACATCGGTTTATGAATGTTAAAATACGAATGCAATTTTCATGTCACCAGAAGTTTTGTTAAAAAAAGGGAAAAAAATTGGAAAATGCACGAGAATTTTAACTATAAAATGCTTAATAAACATTTTTTAACATTACTTTTGGTATAAGTGACACTTTAAATAACACATTCTATTGACATTTTAGTGTATAACATGATAAAATACACCAAATAGCAAATTGTAGTTATACCTACACTCACCAAATCAAGGGAAAAATGCTGCCATCAGCATTTTTAATCAAAACTGGTTTATTCCTGTTACTTGAATTGTTAATGATGCCTCTATATCCAGAATTGTTAAGTAGCTGTTGCCTGTCATTTGTGGGAAGTTTCATGCTTTTATCAAAAAACGCACAATTCCCCAAATTTTTTGGCCTTAACTACTAGACTAGTGGTGATATCTCGAAGAAAAATGAACCCCTGCCTCGGTAATTGTCATGGTTGTTAATCTTTTCAGATAGCTCTTATACCAAGAAAAGATGAAGGTAAACGGCCCACCTTGATCTTTTGGTACTGCCTGGTTTTTTCTGCAAATGACTCTTGAGTGCAATTTGCAGCATTGTGCCAAAATATTTCTTGACTGCAAGGCTCAAATAATCAATAAAGTTAACTATATTCCAAAATGTGATGAAAAAGACTGAAAGATTTTTTAAGGATAACCTAATGATACAAACAACAAATATATCATAAATTTATAAAAAAAAACATTCACTGACTATATAGAGTTAAAACTTTTGAGCTTTCAGCTGTCAGAATACAGCCTGTGATGGATAAAAATGGAAAAAATGACAACTACAAATATATGCAAAAATAGGTGGCACTTTGAAAAGAATACATTAAAATGGAAAAAAAGTGTCAATAAACTAATTGTTCTTTTTTAAAAGAATAGAGCATTGATTGGGGTGTGGCCTTGAATTGTTATCTGCATGATTTATTGAAGAGGTGTGCTGATTCTAGCGTCTTGCGAATATGGAAAGAACCCTTAGCAATAACTTGAGCATTTTTAAAGTCAATAGAGTGATTTGATTTAGCAATGTTGGAACCTCTTGCATAAGACTTCAGATTCCTGTGTCAGGAACGTTTATGTTAATCTTTTTGATTTTCCAGACAATAATGTATTCGCTGAGATTCAAGATTACAAAATCTTTAGTTTTGTTTTCAGCTATCGGTTTTCACCCTTTAGACCCATCATCCCTTGCTCAGATTGGGGAACACATGCTTTTGTAAAATGGCACTGTTGTGTTTCAGCGCTTGTATTTCTTTCCAGGATTTTTGTTCAAGTTAATCTTAGTTTTCACGGGACAGTGTTGGTGCTCAGAATGGCAAAAAACGAGCAACAACGTCTTACCTAGCTGTATTCTAGCTACATTCTAACTATGAATAAACTGGTGTTGAAACATCCATTGTCCACTTCTTGGATCGACGCCGTTGCAGTAAAATGTTGTTGGGATACTCTTCAAGTTGCCAGCTGACCAGGAGATTGAAACTGTGTCTTCAAGTTGTCTTCAAATTCAGTGATCTCGAATTTTGTTTGCTCCAAGTCGCCAGCTGACTGGAGATTGAAAGTGTGTTTTCAAGTTGTCTTCAAATTCAGTGACCTTGAATTTTGTTCGCTCCAAATCACCAGTCAACAGTGAGATTGAAAGTGCAAATTACTTCAACTTTTGTTTCATATCTCAATTATTATCAGATTCAAGTTGTCAGCCATCGGTGAGTTTGGATTTCTTTGTTTGAGATGTCAGCTAAGATTGATTGATATTGAAGTCTGCCAGGCAATTTGTTCGATTGCATTGATATTTCTGATGAATGTGATCTTCGATCATGAGTGTTGTAGAGGACAAAAACAGGAAAGAACTAAGGCCAAGCAACAGGTGACCAAAGCCTCTCGAAGGTTAACCAGTGCAGTTGACAGGAATGTAGACATTGATGTTTTGACAGTGTTAATGGTTGAACTTGAAAATGTGCATGATGATTTTTGTGTAATAGATGAGGAATATGAAACTCTGGTTTTGAACAAAGAACATGCAGAGCATCAAATTGTTAATGGACTAGACATAACTGCATACTGGGCAAATGTTAATGAAGTATACAATGGGGCCAGAAATGCTTTCATGCAAGCAAAAGCCTCTAAGACATCAAGTGTACTTCAGCTAGGCTCCCTTTCCACACCTGCTGATCCCCTCACACATCTATTAGATCAAAGTGCTACATTACCAGTACAGGGAACTTTTCAGTTAGGAAACAATGTTAACCCAGATCAACCAGCCTCTAGTGTTGTCACAGTGTCCTCACAGACACAAAGTGTTACATTATCGGCAAGTAGTGTTCAAGCCAATAATTTTCCTTTGGGTATTGGATCTATTTACCCTTCAGGTTAGTGTGGCACCAGCTCCTCAGTACCCATTACTACAGTCGTCCACTCAACAGCCCACAGTGACACAAGTATACACTGGACACTTGTCAAGTGTTTTAACACAAGTCACACTATGCCAGCTCAGAGTAATGGTAGCCAAGCAAATGATTTGATGGGATTTGATCCCATTAGCTGTGCTAGTTTCAGTATTCCCTCGGCTCAGCAGTATTGGTTGCCACAGCCATTTGTTCAGCAGTCAGCGGGAGGACAGGTTTATCCTGGACAGTTAATGAATGTATCGTCGTATCAGCCTGGTAGCCATGGTATGCCAGCTCAAAGCAGTGGAGCCAGTTCTGTAGACACACCAGGTGTTCACCTCAAGAAAATGTCACTTCCCACCTTCTCTGGCCAGAGAAAGGATTGGCCAGAATTTAAAACGGTCTGGAAGCAGCTGGCAGAAGGTGCAATCAAAAACAAAACAGCCTTAGCTTACAGGTCGGTGAAAGGTGAAGCTAGTCAGAGGATCAGGTCAGTGTATGTCACCAAACCAGAGGCTTATGATACTATGTGGAAGAAGTCGGAAGACTACTATGATGATACCAGTGCCACTGTTCAAGCAGCACTAAAGGATTTACATAGCCTCAAGCCAGTATCAGAAACTGATTACAGAGTTCTGGTTGAATTTGTTGATGTTGTGGAGGCATCCTACAGCCAGCTTGAAGAGTTGAATCATTTGAACATTCTCACTAAGAGAGATGTTGATTTTGTCAATGGACTCTCACCTAACCATCTGGGATTGGAATGGATTCACAAATATCATGACATGAACCAAGTAGAGAAGATTTAGCCTTTCAGACCCTTCATGAAGTTCCTGGAAAGAGAAAGAGAAGCGGTAGCTCGATTAGCTGAATACCAACCAAGGTGGAGAAGAACGCTTGAAGTCCCAAAAACTGGTGATCGTGGGAAAGGGCTGATGCATGATGGAACTGGAACTGGTCAGGACAGAAGACAGTTTTACCAGTGTGCTTTCCACAGGAGAGATACAATTAAGCATAAAACGAGTGATTGCAAAGAATTTCAGAAGTTCCCCATCAGTGGAGAGGGTGGCAAGTTTGAATTGCTCAAACAAGTAAATGCTTGCTTTGTTTGCTTTGGAAATCACCCACAGCAGAAGTGTTCCAACAAGAAACCATGTTCATTGTGTGAAAGTGAGAAGCATCACTTCCTCCTGTGCAAGTCAGGGAAAAAGAGAGCAGGTTCAAACACTACCGGTCAAGATCAAACCGGATCAGCACCTTGAAACGAAAAAGAAGTAGATTGAAAAACTGATCATTGTGCTCATGCTGAATCAGCAAGTCATGCTATGAGAGGAACTGGCCTTTCTCTCTATCCCATCCAGCAGGCAAAGGTGTGTGAGAGTGAGAGCAATGTTACCATATTCTGTGATGGTGGCTCAAACACAACCTACATAACTTACCAAGCCGCAGACAGAATCAAGGCCAAAAAACTGAACAGATTCATGCTTGATGTTACAACTATGGGAAATGTAAAGAAGACTTACAACACCCGACAGTATCAGTTCACACTGAGGACGAACACTGGCAAGAAAGTCAGTATCACTGCATTTGGCATGGATAGAATTACTGGGCCTGTCAGCAAGTTGGACACTAAAGTCTTGGCTGATTTGTTTCCTGGCTATGATGTAGACTCTCTGCAGAAGAGGACTGACAAGGTAGATATTCTCCTTGGCTTTGACTACTCTGGATTGTTCCCAAGTGTGAGGAGGCAAAGTGTGGAGAAAACTTAAGTATTATGAAAGGAGACTTTGGAGTCTGTCTTCAAGGTACCCATCCTGATTTGAAAGAAGGAACTGAGCATGACTCAAATCTAGTAAAAACAATTCACAACTCAGTAATTAAGCATGAGGTTCACCATGTACGCCATGACACTCACTGTGACTTTCAGCCAGATTGTTCTGACCCCGTAAAGCTGGTTGACATTAGGGAAAAGAATACAAGTTTCAGACTTCAGACGAATGTTGCAGAATCCTTCTCTGGTAGAAATCAGGAACGCCAGGTAGAAAACTTCATTTGTGGTTAAGAAATTGAAACAGAGATTACTCCGCACTGTGCTAGTTGCTGTTGTGGCAAGTGCCCAACTGTTGGCCACACTTATTTGTTCAAGGAGGAACAGGAGTTAAGAATGATTCAAGGGAACCTTGAATGTGACAGTGTCAAACAGTGTTGGGTAACCAGCCATCCTTAGCTTGTGGATCCAGGAACTATACCCAACAACCATGGTAGTGCCTTTGCTACTCTCAAGAATACAGAGCGAACCCTCGGCAAGGATGAGCGGTGGGCTGAGACTTACCAGAAGCAGATGGAGGACATGATGGAATGAGGCGTTGCATGAAAGTTGTCTTGGAAAGAATAACAAGAATGGAGTGGTCCTAAATTTTACATCTCCCACCTGGCAGTGGTTAACACACGGTCACACTCCACACCAGTGCGAATCGTATTTAATTCCAGTCAAGTGTTTCAAGGAATGTCTCTTAATTTCTGTTTAGCCAAGGGACCAGACTGTTACATGAACAATCTAATTGGCATATTGCTACGCTGGAGAGAGGAGCAAGTAGCTCTCGTGGGAGACATTTGTAAAATGTTCGACTCTATCCACTTGAAGCCCTTGGAGCAACATTGTCATAGATTCCTGTGGTGTGATCTGTAAACTGACCGAGATCCAGATGTTATGTCATGACACGAGTCAATATGGGCGACACTCCAGCTCCTGCTATTAGCATTGAAGCTGTTTACAAGACCGCAGACATGTTTGAAACAGATAGTCCAAAGGCTGCTAACCTCCTAAAGAGATCCAGCTATGTAGATGATTTAATTGACTATCAACCGAGTAAACCTGAAACATTGAAAATTGCTCTTGAAACGGAGGACATGCTTGCGAAGGGAGGCTTTACGGTCAAGTGTTGGCAGTTTACTGGAGAGTCAAGTCCTCGCACTGGCAAAATGTTGACTGTCAACAATGACACGGCTGTTGCACCTGATGGTCCTGTAAGTATGCACACAAACATGCTGAAAGAAACTGATAGCAACCTGAGGGTATTGGGTCTTAGCTGGAATCCAGTGGAAGATACTGTGGTGTTTGAAGTAACTCTCAATTTTAGCAAGAAGAAAGCAATGTACACAGGCCCATACGCCAAGAAAGCTGATTTGCTGCAAGGCCTACCACTTGTGTTGACAAGAAGAATTGTTCTGTTGCAGGTTATGATGATATTTGATCCTCTTGGATTTGTGTGCCCCGACACTCTGCTGGAAAAGATTTACCTATGGGAAACATGGTCTCTTAAGCTTGGATGGGATGATCAGCTGCCAACTAATCTCTATTCCAAGAGGGTTCACTTCTTCTGTTCCTGTTCCAGCTCGAGCAGCTCAGTTTGGATCGTTGTTTATGACCATTTAACTCTGATGGTCAACCGTGGCTTATCATCTTCAGTGATGGTAGTGACCTCACCCATGGTTTTGCAGCCTACATCAGATGGCGTCTAAACAGTGGTGACTATTTGTGTCGACTTATCATCAAAAAGTGTTGTGTCGCCCCACTGAATAAGTTGTCTACTCCTCAGATGGAACTAAACACTGCTGTGTTGTCCAAGCGAGGTAGAAAGGTCATCGAGAAGGGGATGAGGTTCAAATTTGGAGAGGTGTTGCAAATTGTACTCTGAAACTGTTTTGAGCATGATCAACAAGACCAGTACTTGCTTCAAAGTGTACGAGGGAGTTAGAATTGGAGAAATTCAAGCTGCGATGAATGGTGATATGTCTTGTTGGGCCTGGATGTCAGGTCATCACAACCCCACAGATTGGTTGACCCGTGGACATACCCCTGAGGAGCTCAATCAATATTCCCATTGGTGGAATGCTCCACCTATGCTGTACCAACTCATTGAAGAGTGGGGACTCAAGTTTGGTTTACAGGAGGAGGAATCACTCCCTGGAGAAAAGATGTGCAACACAACAGCAGCCACAGCAGATCCTTCATTGATCAACTTAGAGAGATTTAGTGATATCAATGGAGTCATTTTGATCGTAGCAAGATTTAAAAACATTGCAAGGAACAAGACTTTTAGTGCACAAAATGCCATACAAGTAACCACACAGGACTTGAAAGCAGCAGAGGACTTTGTCGTGAAGAATGTTCAGAAAACGACTGAATGCAAGCTAAAGAAGAGCAGCACTAAGAAGGGTAATGGAGGTCACTATGCTAAGCTGAGGCCTATACAAGATGCGAGTGGAATATGGGTTGTTGGAGAACTACTTACCGGGTACAATGTGATGCCAGAGATTGTTACCCTCTAAGCATCAAGCTACACATCTTTTCATGCAGCGTGCTTATCAAGCAGGAGGACATAGGAAACGTGACACAACCCTAGCTTGATTTGGAATACACTACTGGACACCTCAAGGGAGCACACTGGCAAGATTAGTGAAAGCAAAGTGTCGACTGTGTAAAATACATGCTACGAAATTTCTTGAGCAACCAGTGGGGTTATTGCCAGAGGCTAGACTGAGACCTGCACCTGCATTCCACCATGTGATGCTTGACCTGTTTGGACCATACACAGTTAGAGGAGAAGTCCAGAAATACACAAGTGCCAAAGCATATGGTGTAATGTTCACCGATCTTGCAATGAGAGCTGTTTATATTGAGGTGGTGTTTGGATACGACACTAGCAACTTTCTGATGGCACTTAGCAGATTTGCAAGTCTTCCTGGATGGCCAGAGATGATTTACAGTAATCCAGGTTCTCAACTTGTGGGCGCAGAGAGGGAGCTTGAAGAGGCCTGGCAAAGAATCGACAGAGTCATTACAAAGAGGTTCTGTTCAGAATGGTTCCACCTGGGTATTTGGATCTGCCGGCAGTCCTTGGCATCAAGGAGCAGTGGAGTCTCTGATAAAGGCCACCAAGTGTGCTATTCATTTCTCAGTGAGTAACCAACGTCTGTCTGTACCTGAATTTCTCACTGTCTGTTGTGAAGTGTCCAATTTACTGAATGAGAATCCCATAGGAGCTAAACCAAGTGTGGATTCAACCATCGATGTTCTCACACCCAATAGTTTGTTGCTTGGATGGGCCACTGCATCCAGCCCCTCAGGATGGCAACCGTATGAAACAAGCATTGCCACGCACTATCATCTCATTCAGTCTGTGGTGGAAAACTTCTGGAAACAGTGGATCGAGCTCTATGCTCCAGCACTGGAGGTACAGTGCAAGAGGCATACTGCTAGTTGTAACTTGCGCCCAGGAGATGTAGTGATTGTTGCTGACAATAACACTCTAAGAGGAGATTAGTGTCTCGCACTTGTGAAAGATGTGTTTCCACGAGAGGATGGCAAAGTGTGCAAGGTGACGGTCCAGTACAAGAGCTATTGCACTGTGGAGAGAGTACATGAATACTGGGGTGCAAGGGACACTGTGGTTTCAAGGGCAGTTCAGCGTCTTGCTTTACTTATTCCAGTGGATTAGAGTCTTGTTGAAGCCAAAGTCAAGAAATGCAACTGACATTAAGGATATTGATCATAAATGTTATCTGGTGACATTTTGAGATGTGTTCCGTTTTACAAATTGTATCGCAGCGACCCCCACCCTTCCAGCGTGTCAGGAACTTTTATGTTAATCTTGTTGTTTTCCAGACAATAATTTATTCACTGCAATTCAAGATTACAGAATCTTTAGTTTTGTTTTCAGCCAGTGGTTTTCGCCCTTTACACCCATCATCCCTTGCGTGGATTGGGGAACATGTGCTCTTTTAAAATGGCACTGTTGTGTTTCAGCACTTTTTATTTCTGTCCGGGATTTTTGTTCAAGTTAATCTTAGTTTTCATGGGATGGTGTCGATGCTCAGAATGGCAAAAAACGAGCAACATTTTATCTAGCTGTATTCTAGCTACATTCTAACTACAAATAAACTGGAGTTGAAACATCAGTTGTGCACTCCTTGGATCGACGCTGTTGCAATTCCTCGTGTGTTCTTTTTTCCTAGTTTCAAAACATCTGCTAGTTTCGCCTACGTAACTCCAAGGGCAGTTGGTACAATATATTTTGTAGACCACATTTGGTTGAAGTTCAATCGAAGGTCGGGATTTAGGAGAGGGAAACACCAGTTGTAATGTCTGGACTGGCTGGCTGCAACTTGAATATCATGTTTTTGAAGAAGTCCAGTAAGAGGCTGGGAAATTCTGTTAATGTAAGGGAGGACTGCTAAACTAGAGGAATTAGAGGGTATAACACATTTGAAAAACATACAAACAAGTTCCTCAGGTGCTGGGATAGAGTTATAAAGTTTGTGCACTGAGTAGAAGATGTCTTTAGAATATTTGAGATGAGATTTTGAGGATAATTGTTAGCTCGTAGAGCATCAGTGACATGATGGAGTTTAGCCTCTTTTCCTTGTTTCGTGTTTGGGAGTTTAGTTGCACAATGCAAAAAAGTGTCAGCTGTACTGATCTTGAATCATTTTTCATGGTGGGAGAAGGAAGCCAAATATCAATCAGTATGGGTGGGTTTTCGATATACATCCATAATGAGAGTGAGTAACCATAGGGTCCAAAAAGCGATCTGGTTATTATCTTCTTCATAGTGAAGGAGATGTGTTGATCGATAGCATTGAGTGTAGTATGGAAACAGTTAACTGTGTTTCTTTTGATGATGCAAAAACTATCATCAACATACCGTTTCCATACTTCAGGTGGAACAGGAGTTGTGTTGATGGCCATCTCTTGGACTGCTTCCAACATAAATTGGCAACCACAGGACTAACAGGACTGCCCATGGCACAACCATGCTTATAAACACCATTTATAAACAGTCATTGTAGACAAAATGGTTGTTACACAAGACAAAATTTAATAGAGATAATATCCCTGGTGTTAAGATTTGTGCGTAACTGTAGTGATTCATCCCAGTCCAAGTTAATTTGGATGTAATAACAGGCTTTTTGGACGGGAATAGCAGTGAAAAGCGCTACCACATTGAAGGACAGCATAATTTGGTTGTCTTTTATGTCAAAGTTTGAGATTTCATAGGCAAATTTAGAGGAATTAGAAACTGAGAAACAATTGTAATTTTGAAGGTGTCAAGATACTGGTTAGAAACTTCAAGGTGTTGCAGAGCACTGAACCAATAGATGAAACAATGGGTCTAAATGGGTTGCCTCCTTTGTCTATAATGAGAGTTGACAAGGGTTCTTTCTGTATTCACAAGATGCTAGAATCATGGCACGCCGCTTTGATAAAGCATGCAGATAACAATTCAAGGTCGCTCCCCAATCAATACTCTATTCTTTTAAAAAAGAACAATTAGTTTATTGACACTTATGGCTGTAGTCTGACCGCCGAAAACTCAAAAGGTTTCACTCTAAATAGTCAGTCAACGTTTTTATAAATTTTTAGAATACTTTCTCCAGGTTATGATGGTTCTTCTATTATACCATAAATGACTGAGAAGTTGTTTCAAACGACTGAAAGATATATCATATTACCAGAGATGAATTTTGCCCAAGAAGATGTTTTACAAGGGAGTCCACCATCGCCTCCATCCTAGATTTAACTTTTGAAGAGCCATCCAGAGTAAATGGTATTTCTAAATGTACAGGAAAGAAAATAAAATGTGGAACTAAGCTGGTATTATCTATATGTGCATATATGAAAACATGCAAACAGCTGCACAAATATATCACTGCATAGACTAGATAGTTTTGAAAGAAATATCGCAAGTTGCAGTTCTACTGACTTGTATAGCCTACAACTTCTTCACCAAAAAAAATCATTTGGAAGATAGATTGCACTTTTTGTGTTGACTACAGTTTTGTCACATACTGGGCAATAACATCTGTAGGTGACTCAGCTTTCATTTGCAAACAAACATCCAAACAATTTTCCAGTGAAAGCCTCATTTCTTTTTCTCATTTAATAGCGCAACAGCAAATTTGCTGTTTCTTCAGTACCTCAATACCTAACAGTATATAAAAATCATTATTACTCTACATTGGATGTTGCTTCACTCCAAAAACTGTAACTGGAAGTAGGCTCTTCCCAATACTGCTAGCACATTTTTGGCATAATTTGGCTTAGGCTTCTGTTTGCTACCTTTCCTCCAATAAGCATTGCCAGCATAATTGAGCGGTTTTGGCTACTTTTTAAGACTTTTTTTGCCCAACTCCAATCGAAGAAGGACCAGGAAAAGAGAAAAGAAAGTAGACTGGTGGCATTGTCTTAAGGAGAAGTTCACTCATTGGGTTTCAGCAGTGAAGCAAATTCTCTTGGTAGAGCCACCTTTCTGCTGCAGCAGAGTGTTTTCATCACTTTCAGGGTTGTTCAGTGACCAATAGGAAAATGCTCTTGTTGACTTCTTTGAAGCAAGTGCAATGTTTCAGTACACTGGGCAACATAGAATGTTGTACATAAAACAGATTTTGCAAGCCATATAAATGCCTTACCTATGCTATGTTGCTATCTTGTGTTCATTGCTGAGCTTGAATAACCCAACAATGACCTATTTGCTGGATCAGAAGCCTGGACTACATTGTTGCTAGAACTAGCCATCAAGGTACATGACTTTCATACAACTTTGACGCCTACAGTTCAAACTACCCAGCCCTTTGTACATATTATTCCTATATACACCGGATGCCTTCAAATATTGTATAGTAGATTGAGTGAAGTGGAGTAATCATCCGCTTCACATGTGCATGTTTTTTGAGTAGCAATGATTTCTTTTCTTTCTTTTTCGTTGCATTTCCTTTTTTTATTAATGCATATTTGCCTTTCCATTTATTGTGTTCAGGAATCGTCTGGAGCTTTAAATCATTTTTATATTGAGAAGTATTCAGATTTGAAAGACCGTCGGTTAAAATGGGAATTAATTAAAATGGAAATAAGACATCTCACCATTTCATACTCAAAACACAAAGAAAAACAACGGAGAATTTGAGAAACGGAGCTTCAAAAGCGTTTGGAAGCTTTAGAAATGAAAATTAACACCTGTAATACGGACGAACAGTCAAGCGCTGAAATTGAAGATTATGACAACTTAAAAATCGAACTTCAACGTATCTGCGAAGCCAAAGGGAAAGGTGCAATCTTTTGATCTAAAGTCAGGTGGGTTGAACAAGGTGAAAAACCCACAAAGCACTTCTTTAATTTAGAGAAAAGGAATTTCAACCTTAAAGTAATTATGGAAATGAAAAGAGAAGACAGCAAAATACTTGTTGAAGAAGACGAGATAATGAGAGAAATCGAATCCTTCTATGAGAATTTATATGCTTTGCATGACGAGGATAACAATGAGGCCTTTAATGATTTTGTGCGTGATCTGCAAACTGATAAATTAACAGACGAAGAAAGAGAGGACCTAGAGGGTTACATAACGATAGAGGAATGTTCCAAAGTCTTAAAAACCTCCCCCGCTGGTAAGTTGCCTGGAGATGATGGTTTCACGGCGGAATTCTACAATTTCTTCTTTGATTTAGTGAGCCGCGACTTAGTAAATAGTTTTAACACTGCACACAAAGGAAAGCTGTCAATATCTCAACGCAGAGGTGTAATAACTCTTGTGCCAAAGGATGATTCTTGTTTGTCAGAACTTTCAAATTGGGGCCCAATTACACTTTTAAATTTAGATTATAAGATCGTGTCAAAAGTAATAGCAAAGAGAATAGAAAATGTTTAAGATACGGCAAGAAAAAACAAATAGAAGAAATCAAATCTTCAACTCCGAAGCCAAGATAAGTCAATTTGCCGATGATACATCATTAATCTGTAGTAGCCTCGACTCTGTTGAGAAAGCAACTCAAGTGTTAAATTCCTTTGGGAATGTCTCCAGTTTATGATTAAACCCCACTAAAACCAAAGCTTTGTGGCTTGGCCCTTGGCATAATAGGGAAGAAAAACCAGTCCGAGTATTAGGTATCTTCATATCGTATGATGAAAAGCAAAATAATAAAAAGAATTGTCAGGTTAAAATCGAAAAATTAGGCTCTAAACTAGAGGTTTGGCGATCTCGGAATCTATCAATACTAGGCAGATGCCTAATCACAAAATGCCTCGGTATCCCGCAGTTAGTCTATTCTATGTCAATTCTAGATGTTCCTACAAATTGTATCCCAACCATTAATACATCTATTTTTCAGTTCATTTGGAAAAAAAGAAAAGACAAGATTAAGCATCAAGTGATGTATCAAAATTACGAAAAAGGAGGATTGCGTGTTCCAAACACAGATGTAATGACAAAATCCTTAAGGCTAGCTTGGATATCGTGACTTCTAGCCAAAGATGACAAAAGAAACGAGGTTTGGAAAACAATCCCAAACCATTTCTTTGACATGTACGATGGTCTTAATTTTTTGTTAAGATGCAATTATGATTCGAAGTTTCTTGAGCGGACTGGTATGCCTCAATTCTTTAATTCAATGCTGCAATTCTTTCTTGAACTAAAATCCTCCTATGATAATAATAATAATAATAATAATAATAATCAATATTTAAACAGGGTGACCCCTTCAGTCGCAGGACTGGTATCAACGGGGGCCCTGTATAACGTAAAATAAAAAGAGCATGTATAAATAATATATATCTATAAAAAAAACTAACTACTTTAAAAGATACGCTGAAATGTTTAAAAAATTTAAAAGCTTAAAAAGGTAATAGCGTTCTCATAAAAATTGGATATAGAATTGAATCTGACATTGGGCAAGACTTGGTCTCATTTAACAATATAGAAATTCTTATTGATCAAAAGACTTTCTTTTACAAATTGTGGTTTCAAAAAGGAATTTTCCGGATACACGACCTCCTCACAAGGAATGGCACCTTTCTTTCGCATGGTGATTTCACCCACAAGTATGACTTAAAATGCAATTTCCTACAGTATTTACAAGTAGTTTCAGCAATACCCCGGCAACTTGTTGAAAAAGCAAAGCAAAACCTGGGTGCCAAATTCACTTTTTCACCAGAAAACAGTTTTTTCCCAGCTATCACCTTCAATAAAGTGAACCTTCTGAAAATGAAGAGTAAAGATTATTACTCGTTTTTTTCAAAACAAATTAGATGCAGAACTTAAGGCGCATGGAAAATAGATCCGTGATTTGCAGACTACTGATATAGAATTTAATGTCTACTTTAAAAACCTAAAAGGTTTCTACTTTAAATTTCTACACAGAATCATTGTTATGAAAAAGGAATTATGTCTGTATGGTATAGAATGCAACAGTGCATGCATGTACTGTCAGGAGTCTGACTCGATAAGCCACTCATTCATCCATTGTCGATGGTCAAAAAATTTTTCTCTGAAGTAATTAAGAGGTTTAATAAGGAAAATGACACCTCCTACTCACTTAACACAATTGAATTACTCTTCAGGAAATAATCAAATGAACCTGAACCCGGTTCATCCCAGAAGATGGTAAAAAAGCTTAACTATGTCCTTCTGTTTGCTAAATACTATATTTATAACAATAAGCTTAGTTCAAAACAAGGAAGCTTGAACGAATTTACTACGAAACTGGAATTCAAGTATCATCTAGAAGGATTTTAAGTCAACATACAAGTGTAATTATGCCTCAAAATGTACAGAAAAGGGAATTGTAAGTTAACGTTTTATGATCTGCACAGTATTCGCTGTAAAAAAAGTAATAGCTTATTTTCACTGACTAGACGTCGTATGTATGTAAAGCAGTATAACATAGTTTAATGTAGTCTATTTGAAATGTAGTGTAAGTTGTGTAAAGTAGTGTAATTTGGTTAAGTAAATTATATTGTAATATAGTGCTATGTGTTTGAAATAAAGTGTAAAAAAAATTATATTTTGATCAAATTTGAACTCGTGCTTACCGCTCCTTCATCGCCCCTAAGTTATCACTAACATCATGTCAGACTGAAAAGGGAAAACCATGAAGAGTTTCCCTTACGATCGAATTAGTGTTTTCAAAACTAGCCAAACCAGCCATCGACCATTGCATCCACTGGCAACTTTTCCATTTGCGACACCTAATTTCCCTGACTAAATTCTGAAATAAATAAAGTTTTCTCAAAGGAGCCTAGTTTCCATGGAGTTTGTGAGTAAATAGACTTGAAAGTTTCCCTAAGGATTTTACAGGAACATTGCTTCAATCTACTTGCATTGCAGACATCAATGTTGATTAAATGACAGCAAGGTAAACAGGCTCAGAATAATAGGTAAGCAGCAGTTTCTGAAACTACTCTATTAGACAACATATTCCATATTCAAACATGGGGTAAAATGGCAGAAAAATGACAGCCTAGTCTAGCTGAGATGTGGCAGCTTGCAGTGTCAAAGATCAAAAGAAAAAGGACATTCCAAGTAATCATATAATGTAATCAGATGTATCATTATCAAGTTTTATCAAGCAGTAGCAAACTCATTTACATATTTTTTTTCTGAACAAGATCTACCATAAATTATCACTATGATAACTTACTATGATAAATTTACTATGATAAATTATCACGTTAACAAAAAATTATGATTTGAAAGCAATCGTCATAACTCACTCATCTTTATAATTATTTTTGCACACTGTATCAACATCAACACAGAAATCAAGAAACAAATTGTCACTTCTGAGTAATGAAAGACTTAATTCAAAAAATACTGGCAATCCCTACAGCTTACATAAAGCCCCAGGGGAGCCCCAGCATAAGGTCTCCTGGAGACACCCACGCTCAAAACACTGGCACCAGCTGGATCTCATTCTGGTCAGACAAACCGCCATTAAGAAAGTTCTCCACACACGCTCTTATCACAGCGCGGACTGCGATACAGACCACTCCTTGGTGTGCTGCAAGATCAAGCTCCAGCCCAAGAGGTATCACCGCGGCAAGAAGCAAGGGAATCCTTGCATTGATGTCAGCAAGTTGAGCCAGCCAGACCTTGTGGAGCAGTTTGCTGGGGGGTTTGAGAGTGAACTGAAAACCTCACAGACCGGAGACTCTGCCACGGAGAAGTGGGCTACCCTGCTGGATACCATGCACTCCACTGCGTTGGCCACCTTTGGGAGAAAGACCCTGAAGTCACACCACTGGTTTGAAGCCCAGTCTGCCGAGATGACTCCCGTCATTGAAGCCAAGTGCACCGCTCTAGCGGAGTATAGGCGGTCTCCCAGCGAGAGAAACCTGCAGATTCTCCGGGCTGCCAGGAGCAAAGCTCAGCAAACTGCCAGACACTGTGCCAACGAGTATTGGTCACAGCTCAGCGAAACAATCCAGACAGCAGCAATTACAGGGAACATCAGAGGGATGTATGATGGCATCAAGACAGCAATGGGACCAGTGCAGGACAAGACAGCTCACCTGAAATCCACCACTGGGGAAATCATCACAGACAAGGGGCAACAGATGGAGAGATGGGTGGAACACTATTCTGACCTCTACTCCAGACAGAATGTTGCGACAACTGCAGTCCTTGATGCCATCGAGTGCCTGCCTGTCATCGGACAGCTCGACACTGAACTGACCACAGAGGAACTTAACAATGCCATCAACAGCTTGGCCTCAGGGAAAGCCCCAGGCAGTGATGGGATCTCCCTGACCTGATCAAGCACTACGCGACTACCCTACTGCTTCCTTTGCATGAAGTCCTCTGCCAGTGCTGGAAAGATGGGGCTGTTCCACAAGACATGAGGGATGCCAAGATCGTCACCCTCTACAAAAACAAAGGTGAGTGAAGCGACTGTAACAACTACAGAGGCATCTTGCTACTCAGCATCGTGGGCAAAGTCTTCGTTCGGGTCATCTTGGTACGTCTGCAGAAACTTGTCTACCTAGAGTCACAGTGCGGTTTCTGAGCTGAAAGATCAACAGTAGACATGGTCTTCTCCCTTTGCCAGCTTCAGGAGAAGTGCAGGGAACAGCAGATGCCCCTGTATGCCGCCTTTCATCGATCTCATAAAGGCATTCGACCTTGTCAGCAGAGAGGGCCTCTTCAGAATCCTGCCCAAGATTGGCTGCCCACCCAAGTTGCAGAGCTTGATTGAGTCCTTCCACAGCAACATGCAGGGGACCACGCAGTTCAACAGCAGCACCTCAGAGCCCTTCAACATCTGCAGTGGGGTCAAACAGGGTTGTGTCCTCACACCAACTCTCTTGGGGATCTTCACCATGCTTCTGAAGCATGCATTCGGCATGTCAAGGGATCTACCTGCGTACGAGATCAGATGGCAGGCTTTTCAATCATGCCCACCTCAGAGCCACGACCAAAGTACGCGAAGCCCTTATCAGAGACATGCTGCTTGCTGACAATGCGGCAGTAGCAACCCACACCCAGCCAGAACTTCAGTCACTGATGGACCACTTCTCCCAGGCCTGTAGAGACTTTAGGCTGACCATCAGCCTGAAAAAGACCAACGTCCTGGGACAAGGCACTGAATCACCACCAGTCATCACTATTGACGACTATGAGCTTGATGCGGTGCATCAGTTCACATACCTTGGCTCCACTATCACTAAAAACCTCTCCCTAGACACAGAGCTTGATAAGAGAATTGGGAAGGCAGCCACAACCCTTGCACACCTCACATCACGTGTATGGACCAACCCCAAGTTGACAATGAAGACCAAGATGGCAGTTTACAATGCCTGTGTCATCAGCACACTGCTATACGGCAGCAAGACATGGACCACATACGCCAGGCAAGAAAGGCGTCTGAACACCTTCCACATGAGAAGCCTCTGCCGCATCCTGGGAATATCGTGGCAATATAAGGTGCCCAACACTGAGGTCCTACCTCTCACAGGTCTGCCCAGCATATTCACACTGCTCAGACAGTGCAGACTCCGTTGGCTAGGCCACGTCGACTGCATGCCAGACGGCCGCATCCCCAAAGACCTCCTGTAAGGAGAGCTGGCCTGTGGAAAAAGACCCACCGGGCGGCCACAGCTGCAATACTGCGACGTTGTGAAACGCAACATGAAGGCTGTAGACATCAACACAGAGTCCTGGGAGAGCCTGGCAGCCAACTGGTCCAAGTGGAGAGAAGCCCTGACCAAACACCTCAAATCAGGGGAGGAGAAGCTGACACAAGCCGCCACAGAGAGGTGGGTCCACAGAAAACAAAGCGACAGCCTTGACAGACCAGAGACAGAACACAAATGCAGCCTCTGCAACAGAGACTGACACTCCCGCATTGGCCTCTACAGCCAGACTTCAGTGCTCCAGCCAAGCAGACAACTAGGATGCTACCGATGGTCAACCCTGACTGACGGAGGCCTACCACATAAAGCAAATGTTTCGGTGTTCATGTAAACATAATTTAAGTGTTTGAAAAATTGCCACGTAGGTGACATGAAGTGGTTTCATTGTTTAGGTGACAAAACCCCAAACGAAACTGAAGTGAGAAAAACAAATTCTGAAATAGCAACTTCAGAGACATCAACTCCAAAAACAACAGCTCCAGCAACAAAAACTTCAGAAACAAGATCGCAACCACTGCAGCCAACAACTGGGTCATCAACCCAGCCTCGATATGAAAAAGCCAATTTGAAAAAACATCTGCCCAAGGCCAGATTACAGAGATCTACAAGCAGTTCCCTGATGCTTCCTCTTCCAAAGCTGTAAATGCAAAGGCTTTGTACTTACATCTCCAATGAAGAGCATGACAGAATTAAAGTCAAAAGAAACAGGGAAAAGTTCCATCACAGTTAGCTTGGAAACAAAACAATATATTTCTGTCAGCAAACTGCCATGTTTTGGCCTGTGTATACTTAGGGGGAATGGTTTTGTTGCCTTCAGTGAAGAAGCACCAAAAGGAAATCTTCAGAACAAAGAGGTTAAATTCACTGTGAGGATAAAGGAGCAATTCCTTAAGAGTCATGTAGCATGCAGGGCACAGCTAAAAGCAGTATCAGGAGAACTGCTGAATTGTGTATCCTACCTCCAGCATCAATCAGACTGTGCTGCAGAAATTGAAGATGAAGTAGACTTCAACACCTTTTATGCAATGTACTGCCTGGTAAAACATTGCATTGCAAACAAACATCATGTTACCTTAACATCTTGGTTGTGAAGTTATGGATTTTAGCACAGATCAGCAGTTAATGCGACCACCTTGTTATTATGGCCACTTTAGTCTGGCCCGTAAAAAAGCTCAGTCAGTCATTTTCTTATTTAAAGAACCCCTTTAATACAACCACCCTGTTGATGCGCCCAATTTTCCATGGCCTGAAGGTGGTCGTAATAAGAGGGTTCCACTATACTGCAGGAAAAAAGAGAAAGTAAAGACAAAGCTTCTCAGTGGAAAATGTCCTTGATCAGAGTGACAGCTACAGTGTCAATGCTGAAACACTGTTTCAAGTGTTTTGTAAGAGACTAAATTAACTGGGTCTTAATGTGACCAAGGTCAGTGGCATGGTGTCAGGATACAACAACAGTGTAGTAGCCAAATTAAAGGCCATTGTACCTTCTGTAATTGTTGTTAATTGTGTCTGTCATCAGTTTGCACTAGCTGAGAGAAAGTGACAACCTATCTGACTGAACTCTGGAAGCTGTTTCAGTATTCAAACCAGAATATGGCAGCATTTAGGAAGATTCAGTTGAACACATGCAACCATCAGCTCCCGTCAAATGTGAAGATGACCACTAAGAATATTAAAAAGGCATGCAAAACACAGGGGCTCTCCACAGACACTGCTATCAGATAAACTGTGGAAAACTACCCAGCTATCATCCAAACCCTTCACATGAATACTGCAGAGTTTCTTAGTACAATGTACATTCTACGTTCTGTTCTGCCTAGACTTTCATATGTCTCCAAAGCTTTCCAAAGGTCAGTGGAAAATTTCAGCCACATGAAACAATGTCTGGATTTTTAAATGGGTGCCTTGAAAGGGATGCAACCATCTCAAAGTCCAATTGAAGACTTTAAATCTGCCACAGAAAAGCTGAAAGAAACAGATCCACTTGATTATGAAGTTCCCAACAGAGTTATGGAGGACATAAAGAGAATGTTAGTGAACTACCGTGATGTGCAAGTGAGAAATATGGATGACCAGCTCAAGGAATCTTTACCAGTTGACAGCAGGGCAGCGTCTATATTTGACCCTTTGTTGATGCCCTAAGCTGGTGATGTAAAGTCATATGGCCTTGTGGAGACTGACTAGCACTTCTTCCCTGAGGATGCAGATTAACATGAGAGAGTGAAAGCTGAATGGTGGTAGTTAAAATATGACATCCTAGACTGAAGAAGCAAAATTCCTAGAGCTATCAAGGAAGGGACCACAAATTTTCCAGCAATGCGCCCTTGGAGCACTGTATCCCTGTGTTTCAAATATTGCAGAAGTTGCCTTGGCATTGCCTGTTTCTAATACATGGTCTGAAATGGGTGCAAGCAAACTCAAGTTAATAAACTCAAGGCTTCAAAGTCGTTTAAAGAATGATCTGCTTAATTCCTTTCTGCAGATGTCAACAAATGGCCCAGATGCCTTTTCCAAGGAGAGTGATGACATAATCAGAAGAGCAATAAAGCTGTGGATGAAAGTGAAGAAAGTTTGCTACAAGACAACAGGAGGGCAAAATGATGTGGCTGAAGCACCACAAGCAGGGCAGACTGAACAGGCCAAGTCCATTACTGTTACAGAAGCAGGTACACAAACAGAAAAGAAATCTGTTGAACTCGTGGAGAGGCAGGAAGTGGCAGCAAACGTTTCATGCTTAGATCTGGATCATGAGGGAAACAAAGAATCTGACAGCAAGGAAGATAGTGGATGGGAGGATGATGATAATGAAGACTACATTTATGACTGAAAAGTAGTCAGTGTTCCAATAATTTCAACAAATAAGCACAAATCCCTGGGATAAACTTGTATTTTTTATTGACAATGATTCATCAAGTGTTCAGTTAACACCTACCTATATTTTTCAATTCCAAATTAAAGATGAAGGTGTAAGAATGTAAGTAACCAGAGACTACCGTCTTTCTAAACTTGTAATTAATTACACATACATGTAAGATGTTGTCTAACCTTAAACTTCAAGGCCCAAATTTTAATTCCAAGGACATGAACGATATCAAAAACCAAGCAAACCAGTTTAATTTGATTTGATTTATTATTATGTATCACACTTTGCTCTTTCAAAATTGTACTTACTTTCTTAACACTTGTTTGAACCAATGATATACAATGTTCTTACTAGAGTTAATATATTGATTTAACCTAGCCTAAAAGCAGAGCTCTTGGGCCGGGTTGTTCAAAGTCCAATTGAGTTAGCCCAGGGTGAGCAAGAATTTTGATTTGAGTTTGGTAACTTTTTGGTGAGGTTCTCTGTTTATACTGTTTGGCCTTCTGTTTTGAGTTTGAATAATCTCAAACTATGCAGAACAAAAACAGGGAAAACAATTTGTATACAAGACAAATTTATACTTCAGTTAACTTTTAATCCTGCATTTGCCTGACATGAGCCTGTGATCTAATCCAAAACCAGTATTTGGTCAGTGTTGAACTTTAAAAAACATGTGACCTCAATGAGCTCTAAACCTGAACCCACGATATGGTTACATGATACTGGTCAGCAGATACCTTGTTTTAACAGGTGTCAATTGACCATAACACCAATGTGCAATATCAAAGATGCACCTGTTGACCAAGGCTGCAGGACTTGGTGTTAGCTGTAGTATGGCTGCCACGTTTTGCGACATCGTCATCATTTGTCATCGTTGCAGAGTGCCCACGCTGGCCATGTTGACCATGAAAAAAGAGTTGCATGGTTTTCTATTTCTTTGCATGCACATGGTTCTGTTCCTATAGTTATGGTAATCCTCTTGGTGGCCCTTCAGGCCACTGGAGCTCTGCTATTAAAACCTACTAAAACATCAGTGTTTTTTGGCATTTGAATTATCCTATTTTGCAACTCAAAATGCTTAAAAGTGAGTCTAGAATTTCAAACATTTCTGGGGGAACATGCCCCAAGACTCCTTTTTGGGCCTTCAAACTCCTACTCAGCACAATGTGACTTTTTCTTTAAAGTGCACCTAACCCCCAATTTTTTTTTCGCTAAAACAAATCTAGACTTTATTTGAAGCATTTGGGCGAAGAAATTTTTGAATTTGGTTGAATCCTCGATTTTCTATGCCCTTTCAAAGTCACGATTAAGTGTTTCACGACCGCGTTTTAGGGAGTCTGGGGCGGCGGTACCTGATGACGTCTACCCAGGAACCAAACACAATAGCGCCTCAGTCAACTCACTGTATTTGCTCGAGAAAATAGAATGCAAAACTAATCGTTCCGATGCATTTTGGGACTAAAACGTCCAAGTTTTGTCTCAGAATCATTTCTTTTTCGTCACTGGAGTCAGAGTTAAGTTTCGATTTGGAAGACTCTGAAATAAACTTTGATCGAGCACGTTTGACAACTGTGAACTCACTGCTTAGAGCTTTGAGAGCAATTTGCAATATTTCAAGCGACGATGGGGAAGACGTCTTTGTGGATGAGCTGCTTGTATATTAGGAATGGAAAGCTAGATACAAAGTGGAGGAGCAGGCAAACGAACAGCAGGAAAGAAAACTCAAGGACTGCTTTGGATGGTAATTTCGTCAACTAAACATAAGATTCCCACGCGTGTTTATAGCCCGTTTACATTTGTCCTTACCGAGAATGTATTTTGTCAAGGTTCTGTTAAATCCAGTTTACTTTCAGTTGAATGCTTCATGTTTATAAGAGCGACGTACGTGTTGCAGTTTTCGAGACTTGATGACCTCCAAAACATTGGCTTCGATCGATTGAAAATCGTATTGTTTGGACCTGTATTTTTGAAGCTGCGGGAAGCAAGGCGGAAGGAAACATTTCATACAATTACTGATTTCACATTGTCACACGTTTTAAGTTGTAACTCCAAATAACCAATGTAAATTGTTCTCAAAGTTTGCAGTGAAATTCGTCGGATAAGCGAAAAGGATGTGTTCCCTAAGCGGTCTGCAGATATTGTTACGCGGTCATATTTTCGACGCTATTGCACAGAATCTTTGTCACACTGCTGATTTCCAAACCTTCGAGAAACTCTGTGCGTCTAACAATTTTGTTATCATGTAATTCTAGAGGATTAATCTTCGACTTTCATCTAAATCGAAAGAGAAATAAGTGTTGGTTAGCAGCGTACAGTTGCGATCTATTTACGTATCAGTATAACGCTTCTTGATCATGACCGGATCACACAACTTTGCCGGTTATGTTATAAATACTGCGGGATTGGAAGATATAGGTTGTCGGTGGTATTTCTACAAATTGCTGGTTAGCTTTAAGCAGAAAATTTATGAAAACAGCGTTCGAAAGTCTGCAGAACAAATTCCAGTGAGAGTTCTTCAATGGTTCTCACAGATTCAGTTCGCTTGGTTCGGTTCAACAAAATCAACCATCGTTTACGTCTTTATTGCACCATTAGCCGATTATCGCCAGTAAATTGTACAGTATACCTTTCTTTAAATCTGGAATATTGCTGCAACAGCCGATAGCACCTCTGGAAGGCGTTTCTGCGCACTTTTCGAATGTGTATTGCACCATCCTGAAGGAGATGAGAGGAAATGAGATATCCAACCTTCCTGGGTAGACGTCACAAGAGCCGCTGGACCCATTCTCCTCAAACTCGGTCGTGAAACAAAATGGCGGTGTTTTGGAGCGATTTTCGAGATTTCGTCGTGGCACAGAAAATCGAGGATTTAACGGAATCCAAAAATATTTTCACAGAACTATTTCAAATAATAAATAGATTCGTTCTAGCAAAAAAAATTTTTGGGGTTAGGTGCACTTTAAAAGTTGTGAAAACGATGCAAATTCAGAAAAACGAGTTATGAAGTGTTTCCTTTACAATTGAATATAAATCCTATTTGTGTCCTAGTGTAGTCAATCAACAAATCTGCGTACAGGCTGCTTTTCAGCATTGAACAGCATTAAATTGGTTTACCAGTATGAACCTTAAGTTAAAAACACACTGTTAACTGTCTAAATGATTCTAGAACAAGAAAAATTGTCACCAAAACAGTTTACTAGGTGAGTAAATTGTCTTCATGGTGATCAACTACACTCCAATTGTGTCAAACTACAGCATCTGCTTGATCTACTGGTCTGCCAGTTTACAAAAACGTGACAGAGTGATTAAAGGCAAAGAGGATCTAGTGAAATTTGTCCCATCCATACCTACAACTTGGAACTGAATCCTTCATTTTCCAAGTTTAAAATCTCTGAGATATTTCAATGCCCATTCCTATCCCCTCCATCTATCCATTTTCTGATGAATCTCAGTTACCTTGAATTCTGTTGACACAAACCAGGTACAACTGTTTGGGAACAGGCAAACTTCCCTCACTATGCTCAGTAACCTGTGTCAAAACTACAGAGAAATTCACACAGTGGTACTTTTAGTTCAAGCAGTATTAGTATGGTCTTCCATATTGGATTATCACTTAGCTGCTGCACAGCCCACATGGTAGCCAGAGACATGAAAAACAGAACTTGTTAACAGATCAAGAGTCTTCACTTTGAAAGACTAGCAATCACTTCAAAATGTGTTAAAATGAAGCAGTCTGACAAATCAAAAGCCTTCCCAGTAATGAGTGACACTGATATCAGCCTTGCAGAAACAATGGTTTTAAGGTGGCCGAACACAGTTTTTGCGCACGCTTTTGCTGATCCAATTCAGCGCGTGCACAAGTATCGCAAAAAACAAACATGCCGTCAACAGAGCAATTATTTTATTTACTCAACACTCGCCGTATCTGTGCTATTTTTCTCTATAATTGAACGCAGCGTATTGATGGCTTTAGTCTTTTATTACAAAGATATCTTAGAATAGGTAACGATGCAAAGAACCCAGCAATTCTCAGCTTTTTCTTTCTTACCGAAGGAACCCAGTTAAATGCAGCGCATGCGCAGTTGCTCGAAAAATTGAGACCGATTGCTTTTGCAGAAACTGGTGGATTTCTGACAATCCAGTCATTAGAATTTCAAGAAATTTGGCAAAAAAATAGTTCAGAAACCACGTGAATGATCTATCGCAAAAAAATCTGAATTTTGACATAGGGAATTTTTAATAATACAGAACATGCGGTGAAAATGATTTACAGTGAATTACAAAAATCGCCTATGTCAAAATTTTATCAGAACAGTGTTGACAGAGGGGATTTAATGTCAATTCGTATTGGGCAAAAGATGAAAAAATCTAACGACTGGATTTTTTTAAATAAACAAAAACCATTTTTTAAGCCTTGTTTTTAACCAGCCCCGTTGCCATGGCAACAGCACACACCTTAGCCAAAATGCAAGAATAAACTTTTCTGTGGTTAACCTTGACTCTTGCAAAAAACGAGCGGCAAAGCGTAAATAGCTTAAAAGTAATGGTGAATTAGGCACAGGCTCTTGAAAACTGTGTTCCGCCACCTTAAGTCTAGAATTTTGAAAAGGGCATTTAAATAAATTATGTCATCATTATGACATCAGTAATCATTATCCATAATCATTATTTAACCTGAATCATCATCACATTTGATTGGCAGCAATTTTATTTCTATTTACACAGCCCATATTAGAAACTCCTAGGAACACAAGAGGAAAAACTACTGTTAAAGAGTCATCGCTTTCTTGGCCACAACATTCCTGACAGAACTGCCATGAAGATACATATGTGAGATGGGAGCCTTTATCTTCAAGAAAGTCATTGAAAACAGGTTTCAAAAGTGACAGCATATAACACAGGGACACACTTTGCATTCCCTTGCATTACAACAGTGTTCTTGATTGTGAATGGCTTTAAGGTAGCTCAAAACAGTTTCCAGCCCTTAGATTTGAATAAGTAGTTATAAACACTCTCTACCACTTGGTGCCACAATCATGGTATCAAAAAACTGCCCAAATCATTGGTGGACATGTTGTTATCATTTTCATGACACAGTACATTACCATAACAACAGTATGACCTGCCAAAAACACCCTTAATTACAGCTTTAGGGGCTTATAAATCAAAACTGCACGGTGAAATTTTTTGTATTATCAAATTTTAGTAAGCATGATATGATGCAACTTTTGGCAAAGTTTAAAAAAATTCTATACACAGCGTTCAGAGCCACCTTAAACTTTTGAAAATTTAAGGTGGCTCTGAGCCCTATGTACAGGTAACGTATTGTGTCATGAAAATGATGACAACATGTTCACCAATGATTGGGCAGTTTTTTGATACCATGATTGTAGCATCAAGTGAAAAAGGGTGGTTGCAAGGACCCATCAAAATCTAACTGCTGGAAACTTTTTTGAGCCACCTTAACCACCTCTCTGTTGAACAGCATGTATTGCAAGGGTTTGTTTTGTCTTGATTCAGTCACTGAAAAGAGCATCAAAAAAATCAAAAGGATTTGGGGTATTTTGGGACTCAAATATAATTTACTTGTAGAAACAGGTATAATATGATTGCTTTAGATGCCAGTTGGCTTAGAACTGCTGTATTTTGAAATTCTGACCTTGTGTCGCAAGGTGACAAGTGTCAGCTAAAGAGAAGGAACTTTTCATTGATAAAAAATTTCACAAAATCTTGTCAAAGTTAACCTAAAATTGAATGAATCTACAAGTGATGATATAGCTTTTTCTGAAGGCTAATAATGAACTAGGCAATGACACCATTACAATGGAAAATAAAATCAATTCTCTGTCACTGCAGCAAATGGGAGTATTTCTTTCTGTATCCAAGTACATCTTCCCTACTGTTTCTCCACAGATCCCGAACAGATTTTCTCAGATAATTGTCTTAAGAACTTTTATGGTCTAAACCTTCCACAAGGGTTCTTCGTAAATGACATCGTCCTGGCTGTTGCTTAGCTTCTTAAATATGTAACAGACAATTTACTACCAGTTTATTGTTCTCCTAAACTAATTGCCCTATCCAAAAGAGCAGTATTGGAAATCAAATTAGATTGTTCAGATTATCACAGACTGAAATAGCTACTACAAAACGCTTCAAAACAAAGGTTTTTGTATCATAGAAAGCACACAATGCATGCCATTCGACAGAGTCTTAAAATGAAAAAATGTAATGTCTCTTTCTGTAAAAGAAACAATCTCCGATTAGTTCCTACATTGTTGTTTCTCAACATTATATTTTCAAATTTTTGTTTTTTGCATGCTTGAAACATCACATAAAATTGGGGAACATTTACAGCATTTGTCATAACCAATAATGAACAATGACAGCTGCCAATTAGTTTTTTTTGGAGAGGGGAGGGCACACATAAATTAACACTATATTTGTATCATACTTTTCTATAAAGTGAAAGAGAAACTTACATTCTAAAGCACCTAAAAGTATATTCTGCAGAGCAGTGTAATCCTCCTTCACAAAGACAACAGGATCTTCAACTTTCTTATACTGGAGCATTACTGGCAAAAAATATAAAAGATGGTTAAAATACTAAAGGTCAAGCACATACTCGGCATATTTGAGTTCTCTCTCTTTTGATATGTCTAATAGAACAAGAAAATTGTTTCAAATTTGACAGGAAGTTCTTGGCTTGCTCTACAAGGTAATATATTTGGATCAATTTTAGTTTCTGGGCACCCGAGGTTGAATCATGGTAATTGGCCTCGATATCCATATCGACCACCATTACTAATCAACCTCGGCTGGTCGTGTTCGATTTGTGGCAATACAGCTCAAAAAGAATCAAGGACGGTATTGACTGATCATGCTCGGTAGACAGATGAACCTCAGATCACAAATTGAGCTCAGTTGCTTTTGAGCTTGATGAGAAAGTGCAGCTGTTCTTTTCTGGGGGATCTGTATGGATTTATGAGCTTGATTCACCAGCGCATAGACAATCGAGCTCAGTTCCCGTTTAACGCGATCAGGTGCAAATCAAGCTAAAATCGGATGGTCGGCAAACTGAATTCACATGTGAAAGAACATGTGAGTTTATATCAAAATAGCTCCATATTGCAGATCAGCCATTGAGTGCCCAGAAATCTACAAAAAATGCCGTCAAAGAAACACAAAATAACGAGGTCGAGCTTGAAAAAAGTAAGGATTAAAAAGTACATTGTACCATTGGCTAGCTGTTATAGCCAATAGAAACCAGACATTTTCGATCTGTGACAAGGGTACACACCACGAGGAGTTTGTGCCAAGCCGCAGAATGTCTTGCATTCTCACAGAGGTACGGGTTGTGCTAGCTACTTCAGACATACAGAGTACTTTAGAAATACCAGCAACTGATGAGATCCACATGGAGGATCGAAACCATGGTCTTGCCTGAACTAAGCCGAACAATGGCATATAAACCGCGCAAAACAGTCAACAGGAATTGCGCGTAAACAGCTACATTTGAATCATATGGTGCCAGAACAACCAAAGGAGGAATAAACCTATATATCGACCAAGAGAAACATAAGCTCAATCAGATAGCTGCAAGAAACATAACAATGTCTGAAAGTGAAGTATGATCATCGCAGTAAATTTTCCAATTTAAGCAACTGGAAAGAAGAAGCCTGAAAAAAATCAGGGCTTCAACGGGATTCGAACCCGTGACCTCCGCGATACCGGTGCGATGCTCTACCAACTGAGCTATGAAGCCACACATTGGGAGCGAGGTCAATTAATTGAGTTCATATCTTCCCGTGAGTGAAATGATGTGAAGTATATATGAAATAATTCATATTTGAACTGCAGTAGTAGATGAAAGTGAAGTATGATCATCGCAGTAAATTTTCCAATTTAAGCAACGGGTTCGAATCCCGTCGAAGCCCTGATTTTTTTCAGGCTTCTTCTTTCCAGTTGCTTAAATTGGAAAATTTACTGCGATGATCATACTTCACTTTCATCTACTACCGCAGTTCAAATATGAATTATTTCATATATACTTCACATAACAATGTCTCTAGACAAACATATAGATTTCCCAAAGTAAAGCTACAGTGTCTCCGAAGGAAATCGTACGAGAACAAATATGTTATCTGTGATAAGGATCTACCTACTGTGCTTGCAAACAGTTCTAATCACAGCTGGGCCCAGCATCACAATATAGAATGCAAGAAAGGACATGTTCATGGTAAATTTCATGTTTTGTCCCTCAAAGGCAAATACTTGGAGACTGAAAAGCATGTCTTGCTGTAGAAATGGGCCTAAACAATGCATAAACACATGGCAAATTACAGGTGTCAAACTCAATGAGTCGACATGCAGATAACAGCGGAAATCAGGTAGGCCTATCACTTATAGAACTTTGCCATAACACGATCTAACGGCTCAACTCCACTTAAAATTCCTCCTTATAACACAACACAAGTGCCCTTCATAAACACGAGTGAAGCGACAACAATGGTTGGGTGACCGAACAGAGAACGGCAAATGTACAAATGTCACAAACTGTAGAAGTTGTGTAGGCTAGTGAACCCCATTTTACACTAACAAGGCCTAATGTGAAGACAAAAGTAGCAAACCCTTTACGAGAAGTAATCTGATCAAGAAAGGGTAAACAAATGCCAAAATTTCCTACCTTCTTTGACTTTTCTTGTACATTTACAAGTTGCAGTTTGGTAAATTTCAGTCTGATCCGCAGCTCACTTGATACCAGTCCCTTTGCGAGAGCTTCTTTTATTTCTTTGCACCAGTCTCCCTTTCACTTTAACAATCAAGCTCGATGTAAAATACATTCACGCACAAATCCAGTCCTGCTCGATATAATTCGAGCTTGATAAAAATCTAATCGGGCTAGAAGAAAAAGATCGAGCTCCATATAGCATGGCATGGATCCCCCGGAAAAGAACGGCTGCACTTACACATCAAGCTCAAAAGCAACTGAGCTTGATTTGTGATCTGAGGTTCGTCTGTCTAACAAGCACGATCAGGTGATACCGTCCTTGATTCTTTTCGAGCTCTACTGCCACAAATCGAACATGACAAACTGAGGCTGATTAGTAACGGAGGTCCATATGGATATCAAGGTCGATTACCATGATTCAACCTCAGTTGCCCAGAAACCAAAATTGATCCATATGTTTTTGGCCCATGATGTCATTAAATCCATCATCTTAGATTCATCATCTTCAATTTCAACATTTTCTTAGACTGCCAAAAAATTTTGCTTCACCTCAGTGAATGTGCTGAAGTCATCAATCAGAGAGGATAGGTTGTAATTGGTACTTTTTCCTTATTTTCAGTCATTAAAATTGTTGATTTGAAATCTTGTTGATAGTGGACTCAACATTTTGTGTCAATTCTGGATTATCGCCTTGGTGGAGATTGAGAATCTCTTGGGGTTGAGACTTCTGGAGTTTGCAAAAGTGCACTTAGCTGCATTTGCAACATCTAGAGAAGGTAAAAAGGATAACTGAGTGCCAAGAGGGGTAGAATCAATGTCCTCATTAGCTCAGATTACTCAGTCTGTTTTTTCCTAAGAAGGAAGTTCATGGAGATGATGCTGAGCCATGCCAAACTGATGGATGGCTATTAGTGCCAGTAATGCAACCATAGATGTTACCTTTCCATCCGAGGAATCTGCTTTTATGACAGTTATGTATGGTGCTGAAAACTTGGTAATTATTTTAGATTTCAAATTAACTTCTTTTCACAAGGACATCCACTTGCTCTAAATGTAGAGCTTTTCTCAGTCCAGACATGCTGCAATTTTCAGATAAGGTTGATAGTGCTTTTTGCTCTATTCTAGATGTTTGGATTTAAGTGTCCAAAAAAAAAAAGAAACAGATTTTGGAAATTGACCAGGGTGTTAATGAAATCACCAATCTTCTCAATTTTACTACAGCAATTCTTAGGCCAACTACATTGAAGCAAAGTACAGCCCACTAGGAAACATAGTTTAATTCAACCTTTTGGGAGAGGCATTCTGCCTTATTAAGAAGAATATTTTGTGCTGGACAGTTTGATATGTGGTTTAAGTGCACTAGGACTTAAAGTCAGAGCTGTTGTCACATTTGGAACACATGGATCAACATATCCAGGATTGGTTTGCGTTTAACACTGTTAGTTTTGTGGTACATGATTGCATTCTTATCTTCAAATAATATCCAATGCTTTTTTATTTTCAGTGTTACTTGTCAAAGTTAAAAAAATTTGTTTACTTCATTTCAAAGTAAATCTAAGCCTACACAGGTACACTCTGCAGACCTATTTGTAACTGTTTTACAACGACTGGAAGTTAATGACAGAAATAACTTTAATAATAAATTTATTCAAGTGTAAGTGAAATGCTAGCAGTTGCTTACCACTAATTGAGGACATTATCTAGAAGTAAAAGAATGATAAAAAAGTGAATCTTTAGTACAAATTAAATAGTGATACATGGACCTAATGGTAATTGGCATAATCAGTAAGCGTTAAAGGTATGCATGGTGAACCATTTATTACAAGGGTTTATTTTAAGTAATCTCCAATATATGAACAAGTAAAAAGCCAAATTAATGAAATGTTTTAAGCTTAATAAGTAACCCCAATGATAAAATAAAAAGAACATTAGATATTGTTTACAAACAAGAATGCAATCACGTACCACAAGATTAACAGTGATATACTATCAACAATCTTCACACACTACCAAATTTCCATCTCAGCCTCTTACTGTTTTTATTTTTGGTGTTAGAACATAATCATACCACTTTTTAGCAAATGTGCATATCTTTCACAGGTTTTGAATCCTTTACTTGAAAATTCATTCTGACTGGATGATGATGAGAGGTCAAAACCTACGAGAAACATTTTGAACACAAAACATCACCAAAAACATTACAAAATGGCATCATCACCAAAGGTAAGGGAAGATTTCTGTCTGCTTCAGAAGAACCTTCTTCATCAAATGGATCTCACCTTTACTCAAATATGTGCTTGATAAAACTGCTGACATCCACTCATGTGGCTGCCGTAGCATCATTTTGCCCCACTCAGCCACCTTTAAAAAAACCAGTGCAACATTTCAACGCATACCCTATGTATACAGAGAACTTAATATTTCACTTAAGGTATTGTTGATGACTGATGCACTCAGTCTGTGCCTATTTTTTCTTTGTAATAGTTCTGAATAACATGTGTAAAACGTGCATTCTATCTCGTCATCACTTAGTGCAGGGATCCCATGAGATTGCGTAATCCAGTACCAGAAGTCAATGCGAATCCTTTCCCGCTCAGTGGTGGACGTGTTTCTGAAAACTCCACAGTTTTCACAGTTTTTCTGGCTTTCTTAATAAAAAGTCAGGGTCATGTCAGATTTTTATCATCATAAATATCTTTAAAACCACACCATGCCACAACCGGCCGTGGTTTCAAATGCAAACACAGCAGAATTGCTGTCGCTCAACTCAGATGTAACTTCGCTGAACTCACGGAGTTCTTCAGCTGGTTCTATACAGGCCTCTACACAGAACGATACACAAACAACTAAAACAAAGGTAAAACCATCTTCTAGTGGTAAGGCCGATACAAAAAAGGGGCCAACGGCAACTAATACCGGTAAAACTACCGCCAAAGCCCCAGTTAAGCGTACTTCATGTACAAAGATGGGCACCGAACATCAGCATCAAGTCATTCAAGGTTTGAACGAACTTAAAGACCTCCAACAACAGTCTCTTGATTCGATGAATCACATGATTTCATCGGTAGCATCTGCAGTGCAAGTTATCACTCAGTCTAAGACATCTCATAAGACAAAAAGAGACAAAATGAGCGACTTGGAGTCCACGGATGTTGAAGACTCCACTCATGGGGAAATGGCAGGAAATCCGCTTGATATTTCCGCCGAGGTCAACGACCTCTTACAACAAGCTGAGACTTGTAAGCAATCCAAGACCTCGAAAACTGACGAGGATGAAGTTCTTGGCGAGCTCTCTAAACTGTATGAATCAGAAGGAACAGTAAGTGAGCTGATAAATGCTAAATTAGCTTCGCTTGTTGACAAGATGGTCAAAACAAGCTTATCTGAAGAGAAAACGAAAGAAAAGCATGAGAAATACAACAGGCCACAGAACTGTGAGAACTTGATCAATACAAGAGTCAATCCAGAAATCTGGAGCAAGATTAGATCAAATACCCGTTCTCAAGATCTCAGAATGCAGAAACTTGAAACAAGTCTCATTAAGAGCATGATCCCGATTATCAAAATCGTAGATAAAATGTTAGAGTTGAAGTCTAACTCCAACCCTGCATCTGAGACCGATGTGTCTGCTTTTCTTCAGCTTTCGGTTGATTCTCTTGCCCTTCTTGGACACTCAATAAATGAGGTCAATCTCAAGAGGCGTGAGCTAATTAAACCTGACTTGAATGATCAATTCAAGCAACTCTGTAGCTCCCAAACGCCAGTTACAAAACTGCTATTTGGTGATGATTTACCAAAATCTGTGAAGGAAATCTCGGAAACCAATAAAGTTGGTGTAAAGGTTTCATCAAAGCAGTCGAACCATTTTCCTAAGCATCAAAAAAGATCAAACTCTTCACACCATCAGAGGCCTTTTTTATGGAAATCCCAAGGATCGGGGAGGAGATCAATTCCAGATCCCAAAAGGAAAGGGAAATCCGAACAACAGCATTAGACCACCTAAATTGTCTGGTGAGTCTTGATATTGCTGATCATGAAAATAGCTCATTATCTGTACCATATGTTGCAGGTAGACTGAAACAATTTCAAACTACGTGGCAAAGTATAACTTCAGACAGTTTTGTACTAAATGCCATAAAGAGTCAAAATTGGGTTTGCTAATAATCCAGAACAAACAGTCACTCCCAAACGATACTGTTTTCATGAAATTGAGGTCAAAATTATTGACATGACAATAGACAAATTTCTAGAAACAGGAGTCATTGAGAAAACAAAACATTCTGAAGGAGAATACATCTCCAACATTTTTGTTCGGCCTAAGAAGGATGGTTCATATCACTTAATTCTTAATCTGAAGCATCTGAATCAATTTGTAGAATACTGTCACTTTAAGATGGAAAACCTTAAAAGTGCTATCACTTTAATGAGTCCAAACTGTTACATGGCCACTATTGATTTAAAAGATGCTTACTATTCTGTGTCAATAGACAAAGACAATAGGAAATACCTCAGATTTACATGGAATAATCAGTTGTTTCAGTTTACCTGTCTTCCAAATGGCTCGAGTAGTGCTCCCAGAATTTTCACAAAACTGATGAAGCCAGTATATTCTACTTTGTGTTGTAAAGGCTTCGAAAATGTGGGATATATAGATGATACATACCTCAAAGGGACAACCTTTCATGACTGTGAGGTGAAAATAACTAACAGAGTCAAATTGTTCAGAGACTTGGGTCTGACCTTAAACATGGCAAAGTCAGTACTTATTCCTACTCAGTGTATTACCTTTTTGGGTTTTGTATTGAATTCAAATGAGATGACTGTCTCATTAACACCAACAAAGGCTATAAAGCTTCAATCGAAAGCAGTTGAACTGCTCAACACCCCTTCTCCGACAATAAGAGCTGTCTCAGAGGTTATAGGCCTTATGGTTGCCAGTTTTCCTGGTGTAATGTATGGACCTCTTTATTATAGACAGTTGGAAATAGAGAAAGTGGCAGCTCTTAAACAAAGCAGGGGGAATTTTGAAGCAACCATGAACCTTTCTGATATGGCAAAATCTGATCTTCATTGGTGGATTGAAAATATTACCACTACATCCAACCAGACCACTCATGGTAATCCCCAACTCACAGTTCATTCTGATGCCTCCCTGACTGGTTGGGGGGGGGGGGGAGTTCTTAATGACCTATTTACTGGGGGACAGTGGTCTGAGGATGAGTCAAAAAATCATATTAATTACCTTGAGATTTTAGCATGCTTTCTTACCCTGAAAGCACTCTGCTCAGATTTACAGAATTCTCATGTCAAAGCAATGCTTGATAACACAACTGCTATAGCATACATCAATAGCATGGGAGGTAGAAAGTCTCAATGCAATCAAATTACCCGGGATCTGTGAGTTTGGTGTTCAACACATAACATATGGCTAACTGCAGTACACATCCCCGTGAAACAAAATGTTTTAGCAGATAAAGAGTCAAGGGAAAAGCACTCTGACATAGAATGGAAATTGAATACACAGTTGTTTGAAGGTGTAACAGCACATTGGGGTACCCCCTCAATAGACCTTTTTGCCTCCAGATTAAACTATCAGTTAAAGCCCTTTGTCTCTTGGAGGCCTGACCCAGAGGCAATGGTTATTGATGCTTTTTCTATTAATTGGAAAGAAAACTTCTATGCTTTTCCTCCTTTTGCTTTGATTAACAGAGTACTTCAGAAAGTCGAACAGGACCAGAGCCAGGGCATCATTATTGTACCACTGTGGACAACTCAAGTTTGGTTTCCCAGGTTACTCCACATGTTGATAGACTATCCAATTACTCTTCCAAAAGGTCCAAGGACACTGTCACTCCCATCCAATCAAGAGAGACTACATCCTCTCCACAAGAAACTTACCCTCCTGGCATGCAAATTATCAGGAATTCCCTCACAACAAGAGGCATTTCGGAGAAAGCTGCCAAAGTCATTCTCCAATCCTGGAGAGGGAGTACACAAAAACAGTATTCTGTATACCTCAATAAATGGATGGTGTTTGCAGCTCAAGGGGCATTGATCCATACAAAGCAACTTCAGCACAGGCGTTACATTTTACAACTGATTTATCTGAACAGGGCCTGGGTTACAGTGCCATGAACACAGTTAGGTCTGCTTTATCACAGGTTCTATACAGTCCTAGTGGTGTTGCATTTGGAGAACTTCCAATTGTTAAACAGTTTTTAAAGGGTATTTTTCAACGAAAACCTGCATTACCTAGGTACACTGTCACTTGGGACCCGAGTATCTTGTTAAATTATTTAAAGAGTTTGTCTCCTGTTAAAGAGTTATCGTTGAAAATGTTGACGTACAAGACTGTTGCTTTATTGGGCATCCTTTCAGTTCAGAGATGTCAAACCCTTCATTTCTTGGTCATTCGTAACATGGTATTGACTGACAAAATTGTCAAGTTCTCGACTGGTGACAAACTAAAGCAGACCAAACCTGGAAAACATGTCCATGAATTGGAGTTTCCTGCATACCCAACAGATACTTGTCTTTGTATTGTTGTTGTTGTTAAAGAATACACAGAACGCACTAAATCTCTACGAGGAAATATTACAAGTTTCTTCATTACTTATGTTAAACTTTACAAAGTAGCGAGTAAAGATACTATCTCTAGGTGGATCAAGGCTACCTTAGGTCAGGCTGGTATTGACTTAACTCATTTTAAACCCCACAGCATCAGGTCTTTGTCAACCAGTGCAGCAGCAAAAGCTAAGGTTCCTTTGGACACCATTCTCCGAACTGCCGGTTGGTCAGGACATTGCACGTTTGCAACATATTATAAGAAACCAATTCACAAAAGTGGGGAACTAGCAACTACTCTCTTGAATAGCCAGTAATCATTTCTTGGAATAAAGATTTTCTTGTTGTGTTTTGCAACTCTTGGTTGTCTTTGTGCTCACAAATACTGGCTCTCGACATCTCATGGGATCCCTGCACTAAGTGATGATGAAATAGAATTGAGAATTAAACGAGACTTACCTGTAAGTTGAAGTTTGATGGTAATTCTATCGAGTCATCACAAGGTGTAAGGGATCACATGCCTGCCCTAATTTTGATCGACCCACCCTAACATATACTTTTCAGTATTTGTTCACCTCTTTGAAAGTTGACTTCTGGGACTGGATTATGCAATCTCATGTGATCCCTTACACCTTGTGACGACTTGATAGAATTACCATCAAACTTCAACTTACAGGTAAGTCTCGCTTAATTCTCAATTATATGTATTAATGTGTTATGTGTATTCACCATTCTCAAATTACATATCAGCAGTATTTTTCATTAGGCAAAGAATTATGTTTCAAGATGTGGTGCTATGATTGTCCCTCAACACACATCCACTTTATAGGGCTGCAACAGACATAAAGAAAGCATAATCCCTGACTTTTACCTTCCAAAATAAATACAAAGAGTCAGATATACCAGCAACTTTCAGCCTCCTTTATGCCTATCCTTTTTAGTGCAGAGTACACTACTTAATCCGGCAGCATAGCTTTTGAATTGTGCGATTTTCAATACAAGCACCAAACCTTTTAGGATTATGTACATTGCCATACTGATCAATTCCTGTTATATTGCCAGGCTCAATTTGATAATTCCAGCTAGTTAGCGATAATTAGTTTTCACTGATTAGACCCCCCGCGAACTTCTTCTGAGAATTAACATTTTTCCTTTACTTTTTCACGTTATTAATGTACGTATGATTGGAATTGTTATTTTTCTCCCTTTTTTTATTCAAGTAGATGTAATTTTCCATCGAAAAATGTTGAACGAAAGGCCTTAATTTTCATAACTCTGCATTTCCTCTTTATTTCTGCAACACTTTCTCATAGTTCAGATGATAGGAGTAGCATCACATTGTTTAGTGCAGAGTGCACTACTGGGATGGTTTAGGGGGCTGCTCTTTCAGTCAGGCACTAATGCTATAACACAATAAGGTGTAAACTTTAATGTTTGTCTAATTAATTAATTTCAATTAATCAATTAGCCTCATGGGAACGGGGGCTTGGTGGGGTAGCTCAAAGGTGCCCGTGTGCATTGTGCAAAACGTGTCATACTTACCTTACTTTCTTTAATTACATGACAAATATATATGTGGTTTTGCAAGTCTCATGCTCTCCTTCTGATGCTATTCTCTTAAGAACAAAAGCAATTTGCTCCAAACGCATGCACAGATTAGTTAGCGTCAAAAGTCGGCTGTATGTTAGGTGCAAGATACATCTCATACAGGACTACCCACGAACATTGAGTTCTTTTCCTTTTGGTAGAACATAACATGTAAGACGCATGCATTCTAGCATTGCTAGTGTGATAAACTCTGTTCTCGAGTTCAGATGCACACTTTTTTTATTTTTTGTAATGAGTGATACCACACTCTCGTTTTGGCCGGGGATAGCAGCTATATTTCAGGTAACGTCAGTGCTCCTTTTTAGTTGTGAAGAACGCTACTGTGTCTTCGTATCTTCTGGATCTTCCCTAACTTGATTCAAGAAATGTCGTCTGTTGTGTGTTTGCCAAGGCTCAAATAAAGAATGAACACATATTGCTTCTCCTTAGCAGCTTGTTTGTTTCCTCTTCTACAAAGACTCAAAAGTTCATATTCAGCTGAAACTTTCCCGCATTAGTCACACGTAAAACAAGTAAATTTGTGACACAAGAAACTTCGTTATTATTGTGGCAGACTCCGTGGCACTTACTGAAACCGTCAATTAATAAGTTTATTATACATTGAACTATGTCTTTCCTGATTGGCCGAAAGCGTATGGTGAATTTTTGAAATCAGCGCCCATGACGTCATAACTGCAGATTATACAATAATCATGTCAAGGACACTCAAGGTCACAGGTAATCATGTCATATATGACTGAAGTGCATGATATCTAAGGGCAAACATGTCAAGTTCGCGCACTTTGTGCTGCTTGCTGTCATTGAAGAAGCAAAAACATGACTTTCATTTTTTTTCCGTTCGATGTATAATAAAACAATTACTAGATTCGGTTTTTGTGATATGTAGAATAATGGAGGTCTTGGGAAGGGTTATCTTCCTCAGCCTTCGGCTTTGGCTGATAACCCCTACCTCGACCTTGATTATTCTGGATATCACAAAACCCTCATCCAATAATTGTTTATTATCAGTTGATGAGGTGACTCGCTCACCGATGTGGGATATAATTTCAGTCAAGTAAAGATCTCTTCCTTCAATACCTCTTGTTGAAACTCTCCTCAGTTGTATGTATTACTTGATAGCATTGTGTATTTGTTCAACGTGGTGTTATTGTTAACACTGAAGCTGGCAACAGAATAAGAATGCACTATCCTGTGACTCAACGTGACTTTTTGATAATTAGATTAGTTTTGTTTATTGGTGAAATGAAAATTTGTGTTTTAAATAAAGCAAAATTGTTCCTCTTCGACTTTTCAGCAGATATTTATCTTTTATATTCCATTTATCTCCAGCAGTGAGTAAAAAAATAGACATCTTTCTTATATTTTTGTGGAAACAAAGGTATCTTGTTGCATACATTGGCGAGGAAAACAAAAGTATCAAATTACAAATGCTGGCATGAAAAGTAAAATTGTCACATTTGCTACAAAATGAACGAAACTCTACATAAAATACCATGATAAATTATAGTTAGCTGGACTGCAGGATAGAATACTAAAGTGTGCCAAATCCATTTAAGCTAATAAATTTTACCCAGTAAGTAGGTTGAATTTTCCCAAGAGAATTCTCTTCACGCATGTAAAAATGATACGTATCCTCAGTTCCATTGTTGTTGCTTTTGCTTTGCGTTTTTTTTTTTTTTGCTGTCAAGTAAAACATACTGCAACCATATAATGATCGATGCCCTACTCTAAATTAATTTTGAGACTTTTGCTAACACTTTGTTTGCTTTCGGAAAGTGTGACAGAGTAAGAGTACATTTTCAGTTGATGATGAGCATTCTGATGAGTCTGAGGAACTTAGTGAAACAAAGCAGGTTTTTTGGATGAGTTAATATAATTATTATAACAAAAAGTTTCAAATTGTTAGTTGTGTTCTATGGCTTTGTTTTTGACAGTCTGAAAAAGTCAGTCTTAAACTCTTTGGTTTTGAACTCAGTGCTCTTAGGAGTGAAAGGGTATCTGCCCTTATAGCAATTATTAGTTGTTAAACTTGTATGTCTCCCTGTTCAGGGAGTGTAAGTGCACGTAGTATAAGTTGATGATGATTGTGATGATAAATTATGATTGACAGATATATGTTGTTGCTATAATAAGAGTCCATATATTCTTTTTTTCAATAAAGAAAAGTTTATTCACCTACTTGACATTGTGTTTTCTAGTTGTTCTAATGTATCAAGATTGTTAAAATAAAGGAATATTCCAATGATTATCCAATGAATACCAGCACTTTACAACGTTGGAAAATTTTTCTAGCACACCATTGTTGCTAAAGAATAATAACTATTCCATTAATTTTCCAGTGAATAACAACATTTCCCAATATTGGGAGATTGTTACAATATACCAACGTTGGTGCAACAAAATAAATATTCCAATGGTTTTCCAACAAAAATGAGCATTTTCCAAGGTGGGGAAATTGTGCCAATATACCAAGATTGGTAAGACAAAATGAAACCTCCAATGATTTTTGAATCAATATTATTACCTCCCAATGTTGGGAGATTATTTTAACATACCAACATTGGTATTTATATCACTCCTCCAATGTTGGTATTCCAGTTAATCTACCAATAATATCCCAGTATAAAACCACTGATATTCCGAAATTATTCCAAAATTGGAATTTCACTTTTTTTCCTGTGGGAGGAAAATACAAGATGAACAGAATAAAATGTGTTGTTTCTTAGTGGAGACAACGATAATGAAAATGACCTCACCCTCAAGAGCGAGGTCACTGTGTGCTGTGAAGAGGTAGTGACGTGTCACTACCTGAAGTCAATATGCAGGCCATTACAGTTAAATGTAAGTTGGTTATATGTTTTTGGAGAGGTTGGGTAACTATTTGAACTTAATTTAAGTTAGATATTAGGGTGGTATAGTGTATTTTTTCTGAAATGTTAACTTGAAACAATGCCCTAATCAGTTTTTGTTATTCATTATTTTGTAAAGTGCTGTTTAAGTGAAATATGTCTAAAGTTTCATGATTCTCCATACCAAATGATCTCAGTGTAATCTTAATGCATTGCCAAGACACTGAAAGCACAGTGGATACAACTCTTCATTGTACCTGCTAATTCAAGACCTCCAAGAACAGTAATTGCACATTTAAGTTTGTTCATGATTGTATATGTTCCACACATGCATGCCCCATGACAACATGTTATGGTATGTACCTGTTCAACTAACAATGGATGTTACTCTAAATATGCTGCTAAAGACATCTTCCAGAAACCATTCTCCACAGTCTACATTTTTATTACTAAAGAAGAATTCCGAAAAACAATTATGGATGTCACTTTAAATATGTCATTCAAGTCATCTGCAAAAAGATCTGTTCAAATCAGACTCTGCTGTGTCTCAAAGCAAGAATGATGACAAACCCAGTAAAAAAGACACTAAAGAGGTTACTCAAAAACAGTGCCAAGGCATATTATACACTGTTAGCTGTACATGTGGTACACAAGATGGAAATCAAAAGAACAGACATCAGTTAACCAAGTTACTGTCATTTATGTAGTTAATATATTAAATAAATAACCCTAATTCACCCTCGATCACTTTACAAAGCATAAAGGTCAGTGGACAAAGTAATTCAATGTCAGGAACAAATCATTCAAATCAAACAAAACAAGGTTAAAACCCTGATATAACTGGCAGAAGGCAAACCAGTTGGCTATTTACAAGCTCAGCCAAGGAGTTGAACTTGGGTCTGCCTGAAATACTCAGCCATGCTTATTATTTTGAGATAATTATGTGATGTGGGCTGCGCAGTCCAAGAATCAATGTGTCATTTGTAAACAACGAAGCATAGTATTTAGTATTGCAATCAGCAGAAACTGCCAATAAAGTGACCTGCTAGGAATGCTGAGATAGTCCTAAGTTAATTTACTTAGTACTGTGTGAAAGCATGGCGATTGTCCACCACAGTTACTGTAAAAGCTTGCTGTTTACCATTAAAAACATTAGGAGTAAAAAATGTACGTTTGTGTTGAAAAAAGTGATGTCAAGTTGTTTTACTGTATTGAGTGCACACACTCGCAATGATAACATTACATGAATGACTATTGATCAAGGTTTCTACAGTATCTGCCATATTTGACAAGGGGCAAAGCCCAAGCTGTCTTGGGGACTACTACAGGTCACCTATAAGTAGATGACTAGATTAACTGCTGTACATTATTGGGTTGACATTAAAGCCCATAGCACCTGTTAAAGCAGAGTATGCTTGGTGGGCCCTAATGTTATAGATGAACTTGCCTATTGCTCACTAAGCTGGCACAATTCACATAAACTAACAAGTTACATAAAAGCAGGAGGCGACTCAAAACGTAATGATAACCCTGCATAACACTCTGCACTATATGAGATTGTCTCACTAGTTCTCCTTTTTACACACTGAATGCGTGAACACTTACCGCCAAGATGTCATGACAACATCTGCTTTTCCTCGGTTATGTCGGTTACTGAGCTAAACCATGCCTGATGAGGCATTCAACTCTCGACAAACCTAGGTTGGCTTACTTTTGATTTTGCCACCATTTACCAAGGTTTGCTGCTGTGTTTACACAATTAAAAATTTCACTTCAGTAAAGTTAAAACAAAGCCAAGGTACACATCTCTCATGAAAACGTGGGCTGAAAAGGACAGAACAGTAAAATGCACGCATTGTCTGGGATGCAAGTGGGACTTGCAGAATCATGCTGGCACATTGCTAGCATTCTTTTTTACCTTAAGACCTGGACAAAGGTAAATGGAAGGCTTTCTTGCACACAAATGAAGTGCAGCTGGATACATCTAAGCTTCGCAAACAAGGTAGAATACACTCAAGTCCGTGACATCAACTTTGAATCCGTTGAGAAAATGAAATTCGACCTTGACAAAATGCGAGCATCTCTCTGAAGACCTTGATCTTTCTGGGATCTCGAAAGTCTACCCTGAAAGCCTCACTCCCAAACCGAAAGTGCCAGTGCTCACACAAGCAGAAATGTAAGATTTTTATTCTAATCTCAGTAAACGCAAATCAAAACCTGTAGTGATGTTTGGTACCCCTATATGCTGAAAGCTACGTGCTACCCAGCCAAAAAATACCAACTATAATGGATTTAGAATTGCCCTACAATGAACTGCTTAAAATGTGCCAGAGCACCAGCATTGAAGTTACAAAAGAACAAATTGACCAGGTGCAACAAGACACTGTTTCACAGTCGAGTGGTACAAACTTATTCAAGCATAGAGCAGGGATAACTGGTGCCTCACAGAGTAAGGCTGTAGCACATTCAGACCCAGCACTGCCCTCCCTGTCTCTAATACAGCAAATTTGTTATCCAGAACTACACAAGGTTAACACCAACACTGTGCGTCATGGGTGTAAGCATGAAGTTTCTGCAACCCCTGCTTCTGAAGAATCTTTGAAAAAACACACGTAAATTTCACGGTTGTCAAATGTGGTCTCTTTGTTAATGAAGAGCATCCCTGGATGCATGCTACCCCAGGTTTTTTATGTTCATGTGACTGCTGTGGAGAAGGGTGCGGGGGAAATAAAGTGTCCCCTCTGTTTGGAAAACTGCAACTTTGATTCATACATTTTGAAGCCTGCCCCCTGCATGGAAAAGAACAGTGCTGGGAAATTCATACTGGTATCCACACATGAATATCATTACCAGGTGCAACAACAGCTTTTTACTACAAAGCTAAACTACAGCTACTTTGTTGTCTGTGGAGTAAATGTAAATCAACTTAAGCTGGTATCGCAAAGAATTCTTCAAGATAAAGACCACTAGAACAGAGTTTTACCTAAATTGCACAAATTTTGGAGAATTTGTGTCTTGCCTGAGGTACTTGCTCGACGATATGCGAGAGGAGAGAATGTAACTGTGGATGGGACTCCACTAGCTGATGCTGTCTGCTATTGCAGACAGGAAAATGTTGCGGATACTGTTGAGTGCTGCAATCCAAACTGTCCTATTCAGCGATTTCACTTATCATGTTTAGGAATTCATGCTATTCCCACTGGTACTGCCCCAAATGCAGAGCTTTACCAGAATTTAAGCGAGGAAGCTCTAAGCAACATTCAGCTGGCATTATTGGTGAAGTTATGAAGCTGAACTCAATTTGTACGTGCAAAGCTGTGGCCAAGAAAAAAGGACAAGCTGGTGAAGTGCTCAAACTCAGACTACACTAATGGGAAGTTTTTCCATTTATCTTGTCTAGGCAGGTAAAGGATGCCAAATAACAGTAAATCTTGGCAATGTCTAGTATGCTTTGTAGCAAAATCTCAGGAGCCCATGAGTGGTACACCAAGTAAGCCCACAGCCATGAATGCAACAACAAGCACCAAGACAGTCACATGTGTCGCAACAAACACCAGGCCAACAGTCACACATGTCACAACAAACACCAGGCCAACAGTCACACATGTCACATTAAACACCAAGCCAACAGTCACACATGTCACATCAAACACCACGCCAGCAACAAATGTGACAATGGACACTAAACCAACAGTCAGTTCTGACACTGAAGGGATAACAATTCTGAAAACTGTCTTTGGAAAAAGAACCCCCCGAGACAAGTATGTACTAGAGGGAAAATGGGGTCAGTATGAATATTACCTTATTGCTTACCCAAATGGATGGCTGGACTGTGTAATTATACACAAGCCCCACATAATATTGAAGAGAATCTGTAACGGCATACAAGGATTTCAGAGGCCCACTCTTGGCCCCGTCCAGCAATTCGACATAATGACAGGACCATTTATTCAAACAGTTAACATTAATAACAATCATTGGATATGTTTTAGTAGCATACATAGCCCCCCTGGTTATGTTGATGTCTATGATAGCCTCTCAACCCCAGTGACCCAAGAGATACTGGAGTTGGCTTATGATTTGACTGGACTAGCCTTTCAGGGAATTCGTCGTATTCTAGTGCAACAGCAAACAAATCTCTCTGACTGTGTTGTCTTTTCAATAGCTTTTGCAACAAGTTTAGTTTATGGACAGAATCCAATGAATGTATAATATGATATTTGTCAGATGCGTCCTCACTTAATGCAGTGTCCAAAAGGGGGAATTATGACTCCTTTCCCTACTACTTGAACTTGTTTTACGGAACAGATTTCACATGACTGGAAGAGAAACAACATGCACCATAGCCTTAGTTATCCGACATAAGTGCTCAGAACACCTTATGGCATGAACTGGAGAGTAAAACAGTTTGCACTCATACAAAATCTGCTCTATAAAAATTAACTACAAAACGTTGAGATAAATTTTAAGTACCGAGACATTATGTTACATAGAAAAAAAACATTTCATTTAATTGAGTATCTGTCTTAAACCAACTAATTCAATAAAGCAGGTTGTGGTCATAACACAGCACATAACAAGAATTACCTATAAAAATATACTGATTTAATCCCAAGGTACAATACCATTGGACAGGTTTGTCAAAGCAACACAAACTGTAATAGTTCTGTCAATCATAGGAATTTTAACCTCTCAGGAACCATTAGGATCACACTGCAGAAGTCAATTGGTAAAATTCCAGAAAGAATTGTGTACTTTCTCCTTAACATCCCAATTACTCTTTCCACATGTATTCGGACATTTGCAATGCCACAGGTTCCCTCAACATCTACTGGGTCCAGCTGGTCCCTCCCCATTGTAAATGCTGGAATAACAAGTTCAGCTCTGTGGAACATTAGGCTTTCCTGGATAATGAAGCCGCGGTCAGCCATATGTAAATCTCCAGGAAGTAGCGTTTTAAGAATCCTACAGTTGTCAGTTAGATACTTATCAGAAGTTCTGCCACCCTACTCATTTGGGGGGAATGAAATGCTTCCTTGTTGGGTTATTTAATTCCAACCAAACTTTTGACAGTGTTATGATTTTTGTAGTTGGAATAAGTCTCCTCTGGCCATGAGATTTGAAGGTCTATTGTGGTCCACTTCAAAACAATTGATTATCACAGTAGTTTTGTTACCAAAAGCAACTTGAAAACATTGAGGCATGGTTCCCCATAAATCTTCACCCTCTGGCCACCTTATTAAGGGCACTAATCGAACATCAAGAACCACCATCCAAGTAGAAAATATCCTTGAAACAGTTGCTATGGAAATTCCAAAGCGATAGGCAAGATCTTGCAGTTTGAGTCAACTCAAACAGCAGAAAATACAAAGCTAAGTGGACCACTCTCTGCATTTGCAATGTGTAAAGTATTTTTCCTTTTCTAACTTCTGTGTACATGTATATTGTCAACCCTATTTCCAGGTTCCAATAATGAAAGCTAAGGTGTCATATTTTTTTTATTTTTTTGACCTCTTTGTACTTTTCCTATATAAATATATTTTTTGTGTAGTGTATCCTTAGAGCTTCAGCGATATAAATGTAATCTTGAAATAAGCCTTAGTTTTCTGTGCTAGTAGTGTGCATGTGCGTTACTTTTTACAAATTATTTCTTGGTCTGTACTTTAAAAAGGTGAAAAAAAAGAAAGAATTGCAAGCAGTGTACTATTGAGTATTGTATTAGCATTATTTTTGTACGTAGAAGTTTAAATTGTAAGTAGTTTCAGCAGTGTTTTGTTGTGTTAATAGAAAGAAAGGCAAGATCCTGCATTGGCATGTTTAATTTAAGTTTCATTAGCGTGAGGGCAAATTCTTGAAACTGGGACAAAGTTGGCGACTTCCTTACAACGAATTTTGAAACATTCTGTAAAATTGTTTGTAGGACATCATAAGCAGGAAATCCAGTGTAAAATCAAATCTTCTCGTTGTCATTGTGAAGTAAGTCTCATTGAATGGCGGTTTAACAGTCGAGGTGTGAAAGAAATAGTCCAACTCCTCTGTTTGAGTCGATGTCCCGTTTCAGTTTCCACTTCCATTGCTGAGTTGGCGTTGAAAGAAATATTGATGAACTTTTCCCCTGGTTCACCAATTTTTGTCTCTTGGAATCGATTTTTTCCCGAAGCCACTTTTCATTTTCTGCCACAACACATTTCATCTCTCAATCTCTGGCTCTCTTGTCTTGCTTTGAGGCATCTTCTTGATTGACTTGAAGCTTTTCGACAGAATCACATTTATCATGACCTAAATTTTGGGTTGGAATCCAGTCTGGATTGTACCTATCACACAGTTTTGCCGCTTTTCCAAAGATAAAATGTCTACCACAGACTCATGCGTGATCCAAAATGCTGTCTGTGAGATCATCTCGACTGATGGCGGAAATCCATTTTTTTCATCTTTACTCAGAGAGATTTCTTATTTCTATGCCTTAATTAGTTATAACTGAAGGTATTCTTGCTATATCAATTCCTTTATCATGGATACTGTGGGTTCCACAGCCAAAAATTGCCCACAAAACCATTTTTTATAATCTCACACGATATGTATTTACTGTTTACATGTGTACTAATATGGCGGCCAATTGTAAAGTGATCACGTGACTGAAGACGATCTATACTGGGGAAGGTACACTTCAAGAGATGTTTCTCATTCTTAGGAGAGTTGTGAAGGACAAAGTTGTTGAAAAAATGAAGGAGTCCAATTTTTTGGCTGCCTTGTTGACGAAGTGACGGACACTTCTATCCTTCAACAGTTCGTCACATTTGTTTAGTAAGTCCGTGAGGGGAAAAGTAGGACAGAGCTTTTACATACAGAACACCTGTCTGAAGTTACAGGTAAAGCACTAACAGGATCCCATGAAGGTGACCTGGAGAAATGTTCTCTTGGGATTTCAAAAATGAAGTCTTGTGTTTCTGATGGGGCTGCTGCAATGCTCGGGGTACATAATGGAATGGTTATGCACATCCAAGAGAAAGTCCCTGACCTCATTAAAATGCACTGCGTTTGTCACCGGTTGGCATTGGCATGTGTTGTCATGTATAAAGAACTGTTGTGCTTGCAGAATCAAATGTGGAAATTTAACAAGTACTTTCGATAGAAAACAGCTATGTTAGTGATGGAACTTCTTAAGTTCCTTCAATCTGAGCAAATGGAGCAGGCCAGGCAGAGAGTAAAGAAAGCCAATAAAGCAGCAGCAACAAGACGGCTTTCACACAAGGCTTTGGTGGAAGCTATGAAGCAAGAGTATGCTGTTCATATTACTGTGTTAGACTTCTTCAATAAATCAGATGCAACAGCATGTGCCCTGTTGACCCACACCCAGAATCAAAAGTTTAGCGGTGCAATTTTATTTTACCTCCCCTGCTGATCCTCAGAAAAGCTTTTCAATTTGGGGAACTTACTTTTGATTCAATTCCTTCAGCAATTTCCACCTGCACAGCAAAGTTGGGTAATGTTGTGAGTGAAAAAGATCAAATCCTTGCCCAGTTAAACTGGGATATGGAGCAGAATAGCAAGTTTGGAATGATTGAGCTATCACCTAACGAGACAACTACACAGTTTCTGAGTCATCTCCACATTTCTTATGCAGAGAGTCTAAAGAAGAACATCTCTAATCATTCCCCTAATATTCCACTCAGCTGCTCACTCAGTCTTTGATTCAGCAGCTGTCAATGAAAGGATTTCTCCAGAGTTTCAAAAATATGGCAAAGGAAAGTTGACCAAACTTGCAGACCACTTCGCCTCTGCATTGGATATTGAAAGGTTAAAATCAGAATGGGATCACTTCAAGTTCATGGCTATAGAGATGAAGCAAGAGTACTCCACAATCAGCACACAACTCAAAACCACTCCAACTGAATGGCTTCTTTCAAAGTTGACACGATTTTAAGTCCTACAGCTTCATGTTCCCCAACCTTGTCACCCTGGGCAGAACTGGCTCCAGAGCATACCTGTCAGCAATGCCTGGCCTGAGAGAGGCACCAGTGCAGTTAAACACCATCAAAACAAGACTGAGAAACAGGCTCACAGACAAGATGCTCAACAGCTTGCTCCACTTGTCAATCAATGCACCCCCTTCAAGCTCAGTTGACGTTTCTGCCATTATGCAAGGAGCATCAACCAGGTTTGTGGCAATGAAAGAGAGAAGGAAGCTACCTAGCAGACAAGACGTGCAAAACATTGAAACGGAAGTTGGTATTGCAAGCATGGATCAGAGTCAATCTGTTAGGGTTGAACTGGAAGCAGCAGTCCAGGAACTTGAAGATAAACTTGAGGTTGAAATGATGCATGCTGAACCGATTACTCTACTGATAAAGAATGTGCTTCTGCAGTTCTGTGATATTGGATGCAATTCAGCGAGCGAGCCAGATGAGACATGAAAGTTAAATCAGACAACATTAATTTTTTATATAGCATTCCCAGCAGAACATTTTGTCTATAACTAGTGCAAACACCGGTCATGTCAGATAACAGTGAAAGTGACAAACCATGTGGTTGCCACAAACTTTAAGTATACCAAAAACTGTGATAAGCTGTGTTTTGGAAAAGAGTTTTGTTATTGTTCAGATTCTCACAAATTAATTAATAGTCACTGAGTTAGCTCCTAGTCTCTGGATACCCCCATTAGGAGCTGACTAGCTTAATACTGATGTGTACAAAATTAATGCCAGTAACTCAAAGTGCAAAGCATTGTGACTGCAGGTAAATATTTCAGTAAATATTACAATGTAAATTTCCCATTGGGATGGTGCAATTTCAACTTTTCTGTGTTGAAAGCCACCAAACAGATAATATTGTGTCAAAATGAAGGAGAATTCATTTCAGAGTACCTAAATTCAAATATTTCCCAGGAGAGCATGGCCCCCGACCCCCTAGATGGGACCCAAGCTACATGGCCTTCGGCCATACACTTCAATGTTTGCCTATACATTGCAATGCAACGGATGATCAAAATTCTACTCAGAATCCTGATGCTGCTACATCTGCCCTTTTTGACTACACAATTGCAAAGCTGAGTGAGATCAAGGAAAGAAAGCTGCCTATCATAGATTTAAGGAACCCCTCAGATGCCAGCCTGACACTCACAATAGAAGAACAGCTTTCAAGCCTTCTTGCCAGATTTATCAGGTCTCTTGAGGTGAACATCCATAGCCGGTTTGATGCTGCCTTACCAGTAGGGAGTGCTTTCTCTATCTTCGATCCATTGGCTTTTCCAAATCCTGAATGACCTGGCTTCAAAGACTATGGGGCAAATGAAGTGTAGATCTTGGCTAGGCTTTTCTATTCAGACGACACTCGAGAGCATCAGCTAGTTGCTGAATAGGAGATGTTCAAACATGACTTAGCCAGTTGGAAACCTTCCATTCCAGATGAGGTGAAGAGCCACATAATAACATGCACAAAATAGTGTCTCACCCAGCTGATGAAACTTCAGACATCATACTGTCTAGTATTTCCAGCTCTTGTAAACCTTGCCGAAGTCTGCCTTTTAATGCCAGTGTCAAATGCTTGGCAAGAATGTGGGTGCAGTGTGCTGAAACATGTGAAGACAAGACTCAGGAGCTGTTTGTCAACTGAGATGCTTCAGGCACTCCTTGCAATCACCATAAATGGACCAGAGGTGGGTACTCTCGAGTGTAAGTCACTGATGACTGCTGCTATGGATGTCTGGAAGAGTCGGAAGAAATGAAGGAACTTCCAAAAGACATAGCTACACACATTTCAACTGCAAGCCAAGAGACTGCAAGGCAAGCCGTTCCTGTCGCAAATACTGCTGCTGATGCAGAAGTAGAGACAGACAAACTTGCTCTATTTGAAAAGTAGCTGTTTAATAGGCAATTGTAGCTTTTATTCAATTTTAAGTGATGATTAAAGTTGATTTGTTTTGATAATGACCCTTCAGCAAATGTACCTACTACATGTAGACCAAGTGCAATTCTCTGATCCTGAAGGCTGCTGATTTTTCAGAATACTGACATAACAAGGGATTGAAAGTAATTACAAAAGAGGGTCCTCAATAAATCCAGATGCACGGTGTTGTGGTATATGCAATCATTTCATTTACATATTGGTCATTTGGATATTAACATTTTCTTTTGTGTGCCAGTTTATATATTTTATTGATTCAGGAAACAAGTGCTACATCTAATTTTATGCTCATAAGCAACTCATTTCCATAAGTTCTCAAGTGCCTAAACACAACACTTTGGCCAGCAAAATGCATGAAATCGCATCTTTGGCAACCTACAATTTCAAAATTTTCCAAAGGGGTGTGCTCCCGCCCCCCCTAGGTTGGCTCAGCCTTTTGAGCCCAGCTTTATGCTGCCTGCTATGTTTTATTGGCCACATGTGAAACGTTCAACTGAGAACCCTGGTAATGATTGAATGCAATGTTATGCTTTCACTTCCTAAACCAGTGATTCAACAAGAGAAAGCACACAATGCACTATGGCTCTACTGCCAAGTCTAAAATATTCACCACTCATACCAATCATACCAAGTGTCAAAACTGTTTTACCATCAGTACCTCAACCAGAAACATTTAGAACATCTGAGTCCCAATAACAAGGTGCCTCTTACATATTGTGAACAGATTGTTGACTACATTCACCATCTGTACCAATTCGATATGAATCATCAGCTGTTTTACCTTTCAGTAACAACTTAACATGGTAATATTGCAACATTGTCCTCTAAATGTTCCTAAAACAAACATTTACAAATATGAATGGTAAAGTAATTAATGAATTGCACCTATTGGTTCGTATCAGACCAACCCTCAAAACTGGTACAAATAAGACAACCACTCATAACTAATCAATCACTCACCCTTCAATTTTGTTTCAACATTTTAAGCCTTACTCAATTTCTTACCTTTTCATTTTTACAATTGTCTTGTGACTGCAGATTTTTCAACAATTCTTTAATATAAGTTCCTACACTTAAATCTCTGGGCTTTCTTCTTATCACTGTAACAGCCTATAAGACAATAATTTACCTTACATCAGTATTCACAAGGAAGCCAATTAATGTTGATCACCCATCTTCCACATCACCTGCAACTACCATAACATTACAAAAGTAATGACCCTTGTTTCTTCTGGAATGCAGTCTTTGGGGCTTGATTCTCTCAGGGTCCCTGCTTTTGAGGTGCCCTACTTTCAAGGGTCACTACTATTGGGGAGCAAAAAAGGTTGTATATTCTTAAAGACCATGTTCTCATTAATCAGCAGGAAAGCTACTCAGATAGTCCAAACTGTTTTCATTTCATGACACACTGCTGCGTTAGTCTACTGTATCAATACCTTAGTATGCTGGTTGTGTTTTAAATTACAATTTAGAAACGTTCCTTTAAATATCCTCCTGTTGAAATTGGTATGTACAGAGTTTTCAATTTTAGTTTGAAGAAAAGTTTCCGTCAGTACATTCTTGTTACTTGATTAAGATTGTATGGGTTTTGTTTTTCACATAGCACAACATGGACTGGTGAAGCACAAAATTGGCATTTCACAATGCTTCATGGCATAAGTGATACTTTCCCTTGTTGTAGACTGCCTGCATTTCCTAACTTTTACTTGATTATTAATAAAGTGTATTATCGTTTGTCTCACGATGTAGTCACTTGAGATGTAGATCGCGACGTTTCGACTACTTACTGCTAGTCTTCTTCAGGCGATAAGGTCGACTGATTGCACGGTATCATTTATATCACAAAGGTCGGCTGTGATTGGTGCATTTCGATCCTCCTATTGTTCCATTGTTCCGGCGAGTAGCTGTTCCCTCAGTGGTCCGCTGTTGTACTGTTCTCCTGTTGTTGTGTTTCTTGATCATGGGTATCCATGCTTCAGGAATTTCAATTCCACTATCCCTGTTGATGTTGTTAGGGTGAAGTCTTACGTGAATAGCTTCCTTGACCCTACGTGTGTACCAGTGAGGATCTCAATCAATAAACTTGACCTCATTCCAGATAGGATAGTGGCCGGTCTCGTGGGTGTGTTCAGAAATGGCGGAGGTCTAGGTACGGGCGAGTCGTATATCCCTGTCGTGTTCTTTGATCCTCTCCTGCATAGATCTCCCTGTTTCCCCGATGTAGACTTTGCCGCACTCACAGGGAATCCTGTAGACAACACCATCTTGTTTAGCCGGGTTGACGGTGTCCTTTGGTCGCACTAAGTGTGACCGAAGTGTCGTGTTGGACGTAAAGACAGTGCGAATGCCTTGTTGTTCTAGGCAGCGGCGGAGAGACTCCGAAACTCCTTGGACATAAGGTAAAACGGTGGTGGATTTAAATTCCGCAACAGGCTTTCTTCTTGGGGCTGTTCGTGCCTTTGTGATCTTCTGTACAAAAGAGGAGGGATATCCGTTAGAAACAAGTACAGATGACAGATGTTTCTTTTCTCCAGCGATTACTGATGGTTTGGTGACGAGACGTTTAGCCCGGTCGTACAGACACTTCACAATACCGCGCTTTACTGACTGAGGGTGGTGTGAATCATACGCTAGGTACTGATCAGTATGTGTTGGTTTCCTGTAGACACTGGTGGTAAGGCGGCCATCAGGTTCTCTGTAAACTGACGTGTCGAGAAAGGCGATCTTGTTGTTGTTCTCGATCTCCATGGTGAAACGGATTGATGGTTGATGACTGTTCAGGTGTTGCAGGAAGACGTCAACTCTATCCCGATCCAGGATGGTGAAAGTATCATCTACGTAGCGTTTCCAGATCTTAGGCTTGCAAGGTGCGGACTCTATTGCCTCTTCTTCAAATTACTTGATTATTATTGGAAAAAATGCTATTGACCCTTGTCTTCCCATTTTCAGATAGGTGGAGGTGGGCTCGCTACTTTCTGAGGGTGGCTCTTTTCAGGGGGTCTTACTTTTGGGATTTGTCCACCACCACATTTTTTATCTTACTTTCAGGGGGCCCCTACTTTTCGAGGGTTGATATTCATGGAACTTTATGGTAAGAGTCACTGATCTCTGTGATGTTGATAGCTAAAATTCAAATTGAACAAGCAACAAAATGGCCAAACCTAGCAACCTAAACTTTGACTTGGACCAGACTGTTTTGTGTTAGCCGACAAAAACTACTGAAACAGGTACTATTGCTTTAATACTGAGGAATCAGACTGAACAGACATACATGGAGAGCTGAACAACACAGGCAACAACAATTTCATTACCAAAAACAGAAACAAAAAGCAAAGTGATCTGGCATATCTTACAGATGGGTAAAATCTGCAAACAAAATGAGACCTCTTGAAAACATACCAGACCAGGAACTTGCTCAACCACTAGCTCAATCTTTTTTGAAAGTGCAGACAGAAAATGGAGAATATGACATGAACCTGACATGCTCACATGAATGTTACAAAATTTCAACTGTCTTTTACAATAACACGGTAAACAATACAATACAATACAATACAATACATGAACAGATGGTTCACAGAGGCCAGGGAAGCTCTTGTCTTCAAAATGTACACAGCCTTAGCTGATACAAGTAGAGTGGAGTGGTGTTTTCCGTCATCAAAGTTGGCCGTATGCGAGAAAGAATGATTTCCCAGAAGTACCAATAACCATTGATCAAATTGTAAGGACAGCTCATCCGTTTTTGTGGGATGCATCATCCCAAATACTTGGCGACTATCTTGAGAGTTTGATGTCGTGATCCTTGTGAGCATGAGTGGTCTGAGGTAGACTGGTACTAGTATTTCGCGTGATTGTTTCAAGTAAAGGCCGCCATTGCTACATACGCTGTGCACAGTTGTTCCTAGCTCTTGTCACATTGCATTGTCAGAGAACTTCTTTTCGATTCCCTGCCCGCTTTTTGCCTGGATTTGATTGCAGTTTTCAAGGTAAGCTATTTCCATTTTTTCAATTACTGTCATGCTGCTTTGTTATTGGAAATTAACTGCACTGCCCTCAAAAAGAGATTACGAGATGCCTCGTTTATTCTCTATGATTTCATTTAGGTGCTACTGAGCAAGTTTTCTCATGCCAGCCAACATATATCAAGACTTGGCTTGTGCAGTTTTGCACCAAAGTTAATATGCTTGTGGGATCCCACATTCATTGGCTTGAAATTCATTGCAGGTTGCATAACATAAGCTTTCACAAGCCAAAATCTCACAAGCCAGTATTTCTTGGCTTGAACTATCAGTTCGGGTTGCACCACACACTGAAAGAGTCATTGTTTGTTAGATAAAGATCTGTATTAGCCACGAGTATGGGAACATCAATTGAACATCAGTTGTTTGAGGACGATTTTGGAATATGATGCTTATGCTTTATTTAAATGTGTTTTATTTGTGTTAAATTTTGGGCTATTTCTGCTCACTATTAAATGAACCGTTAGAAATCAGTGCATGAGCAAATAGTGCAGGAGCTTATATCATTTTAGATATTATGTAACTATGCCTGCTGCATTTTAAAAACGGAAACTTTTATTGTTTGCTTTTCAGTCAGAGTTCATTGACTGTAAATTAAAAATTATAAACAGAACTTTGCATTGACAGTAGTATCGTATATGAAGGCAGTTCAACCCTCCAGGTTAACTCTTTTCCTTAGTGGCCACTTGGCCACTAAATGTTTATTTTTCAATGCCAGTGAAAAATTTTAGTCACCAAAGTAAAAAAATTAATTACTTAATCAATATTGATTAACTAATTACTGCATTAATTAATAAGTAATGACTAATTAATATGCTATCCCTGAGCTAGTTTAATAAAAAGTGTATCAAATAATACATTTTTATCATTGATGATCGTATTAAATCACTGTAACTTCCTTTTGAAGATTTAACAGGTCTTCCTGAACTCCCCTAAGCATATTGGGTAGTGACTCATTCAACTAACAGAAAAGGAACAGAAAAGGTGTAAGCAACAGATAGAAAAAACCTGCTAAGAACAGACAACAACGGTAACGAGACCTTCCATCAATCGACCAACTATTCACACAAACATATTGAACTAGTTGGGAAATATTTGCGCCAAAAAGCGTGAGTATGTGCAATTTACTGCCATTTTTCGGCAGGAAAAAAATACACAGAAATATTGCGAATTTTAATTCGCATTTACAGAGCAAAACATAAGTGTAGATGACACAAATTATACCAAATAGCAACTAGATTATGGAAAGTGTTATCCAACGTATCTAAACAAGGCTCGAAAAAAAAACCCCTTCGCTCGTGTGGGACAAGTACAATTTCCTCTTGAGCAAGTAACTTTCTCTGCTGACTTGCCCCATGGGCACTAACCCAGGTATGCGGGTTCTCTGACTAAGTTTTTGATAATGATTTTCAAACAAAGAATAAGTTTTAGGCTCATGGGTAATAAAGAGTTGAGATGAAAATCTTTAAAATCACAAATTATAGCATTGTTTTGCTGATTGTGTGATGTACATTTGCAGTTCAGTTCAAAATCTGCCCCAATTAAATTTCTCTCCACAGTTAAAAATAGCCGTGTTCAGCAGGAAAATGCTGAGAAAAGAGCTGTGCAATTTTTTGCGAGCATTTTTCAACTTCATGGTATAAAACCAAACACAACAGCAATGTATCAAATATGCAGAAACTGTACATGTGCATTGTCTCAATCTTAAAGGTAAAGTTCAGTCAAGTGGAATGAAATTCGTCACATACGAAGCACTGCAAATTCGTTATTCTGCATGATGCAGGGATGTAGATAAAAGCTGGCAGCTGGAAAAAATCGCCGGCTATTCCTAAAAAATTGCGGCTGATGAATCGTAGAGACGATACACAACAGCTAAAAATAGAAAATTTGTTTGGTTAAACAATCATATTGTGTTGAATGAAATTACTGATTTGTTTTGTGTGTTTTATTTGTATTCTATGTTCTCTTGGCTTTATTTCTTAGTCATAAAAGGGCCATTAGTTTTGGCCTACAGCTGAGTAAATGAGATTAAATTTGTACCGCTAAATGCGATCAAACGACTGACAAGTGCGAACTTGACTTCTCGCAATTTCACCGTCTACTACACTTTCTAAGATTGGCTGTAGAAATGTCTCAAACGTTGATTCAGAAAAGAGACTAAACAATAAAGACACGGCAAACACCTGATATAAATAAAGGCCGCACCAGTGTCTTGCGTGATGTTCGCTAATTTGTTTCGCTTTTGCTTACACTTTCTTTTGGGCTCACCAAAATTCATTTAATTACTTGTAATTTCACATTGTTTTAGTGTGAGGTACATAAAAACAAAACTTTCAAATGCAATGGACAAATTAATGGAGACCTTTTGTTTCATTCACGATGTTTTCATTAAAATTATTTAACAAGGATAAAACTTGATCCACATTGTAGAAATCTAATAAATTATACTGGAACAAAACTAAAGCTTTCTGCTTTTCCTGAAATGAAATAAACAACCCATTTACAAATTAAGAATATGCTTCTTCTGCAAATGCCGATTTTTTTTGCCATTGTCAGACTGTTTAGAAAGACAAGCATTTAGAATATTTCGACAGCTTTCGATTTTCGCTTTGTATAAATACACGTACTTGTTTACATACTAGTTATGTTATGTAACCATTGCACATGACTTGAGCGCGGTTTGACAGCACCAGAATTTTTTGGTCCCACGTGCGCTGTAAAAACATCGTTGCTTCGGGCAAAGTTGGAGATGTCTGCACCAAAAAAGATTAAATTGACCAAGAAGACGACTTTAAACAGTTTTTTTTCAACGCGACAAGATGTGAACACCGATGATACGCTACAAGCCATGAACACCGACGATCAAGACAGTTTGCTTGCCAAAGATTGTGATAGCGAAACAACTTCGTTGTCAGAGAAGCTGAGAGGTGAAATAATTACTGCAGCAGCATCGACTTCAACTTCGAATCTATCTTCTACAGAAGAAGATCCCATCTCCTTGGAGAAAGGACGTGAAGAAATAAGCACTGCTTTCAACGATGTTTTGTCTCAGGAGCTCAAATTACTTAACTATTTCCTATGTCATGGGAAATGCTCCTCGGTCAATTCCAGCAGCAAAAATACATTCAATCACTCTTGGTTGGCTGAACCAAGTCTTTGTTACGATGCAGGGACAGGTCTCTGGTGGCTTTGCTACCAGGAGAAATCAGGTATGTACTGTTTATTATGTCACAAGCATGATACTATCAACACCAGAAACAAATCTAAAGTTTGGAACGATCAGCCCTCTGTGAGACTGTGTAAGGTGGCAATTACAGATCACTCAACGACTGAGCAACACAAAAATGCGGTAAAGGCTGAGTTGCTTCAGCGAATTTCATGTTTTCATGAGCAGCTGACAGCAAAACGTGAAACAAGTGAGACAGTTATAGAGAAAACTTCTACAGCTATTTACTGGCTAGCCAAGCAAGAAATATCAAATAAGAAACTATTACCCCTTATTGACTTAATAGAATACCTTGGCCTAAAGGAACTGAAGTTCTTTGAATACAGGAGCCGTCAAAGTATTCGTGAGATGTTTTTGACGATAGGCCAAACCATCAGGGAACTTTTATCTGCACGTGTAAGGAAGGGCAGACGAGGCTTGCAATATTTCCGTTGTTGAGCAACTGATTGTATTTGTTAAGTACTTTGATCATTGTAAGGGTACAGCAAAAACTGAATTTCTCGGAATCGAACCTTCGCGTGACCTCCAAGGAGTAACAGCTGAAGCTGTGACAAAGAAACTTGTGGAAGTCTTAGAGAAATGTGAATTGTTCGTAGAGAATCTCAAGTCATTTGTTAGTGACGGGGCAAGTGTTATGATGGGAAAGACAAATGGTGTAGCTGCCCGACTGAAAGGCCTCAACAAGTTTATTGTCAATTTTCACTGTATATGCCACAAATTAGCTCTGGCATGTGGAGACAGTGGAGATCAGATCAATTACATCAAAGATGTTGAAACCACCCTAACAAGTATTTGGAAATTCTTTCAGTATTCCCCAAAGAGGACCAATGTTTTCGTTTTGATTCAAATGCAATTGTCAAAGCTCAATTTGCCTGACCAAGGGAAGAAAGTACTGGTAACAAAGATACAGAAAGCGTGCTGCACTCGCTGGTTATCATTACACCAGTCTGTAATCAGTGTTCACAAAAACTTTGAGGTATTGCTTCAAACGTTCCAGTTTCTTGAGAAGGATCCTTTGGCCTTAGGTCTTTACGAGAAAGCCAAGTCTCCAAAGTTTATTGGGGCAGTTTACATGTTCACTAGAGTTTTGCCAATATTAACTGAACTAAGCAAAACATTTCAATCAAGCGCTCTTAACTTTGGACGAGTCAAACCAGCCCTTGACTACACTCAGACTCAGCTCACATCACAGAAGGATTCACACCAGTTCTTGGATGATCTAGAGTGGGATTTGAATGAGGGTGGGAGACTTGGCCGCGTTGGTATAACCCTCAGTGACCAGGATAAGAGGGTTATTTTGGCACTGAATGAGAAATACATCAGTACATTGAAGCAGAACATTGAACAACGTTTTGGTGACTGCCTGAACGTTTTTTCATGTTTTCATGTATTCAATCCCATGGAGTTGCCAAACAGAGACAGTCCTGAATTTAAGGACTATGGGATTGCTTCTATGAAAGTGCTTGCAAATCACTATTATCAAGACAGTAAATGCAGAGAGCAGGAAACTGATGAGCTGTTGTCTGAATGGAACAAGTTTAAGTTTGACATGTTGAAATGGAAGTCTGAGATGCCAGATCCTTCAGTCTTGCAGAACACTCCATTAGAATGGACTTTGCAGAGACTCCTTCAAATGAAGACAGAGTTGCTAGTGCCTTAAAGAGACTGAAGACAAGATTCAGGAGCAGGCTTAACAGTGATCTCCTCAATGCTTTAATGCAGATTACGTTGAATGGCACCCCAAAACAGCTGGAGGCGCACGAGATTGGCAGAGTTGGCAGCGAAGCATGTTACGTGGAATGAGGCAAAAGGCACTGCACAAAATAGGGTTAGGTGGCGCGCGCTAGTTGAGGACCTATGTTCCACTTAGGAACGAAGAGGATTAAGTAAGTAAGTAAGTACGTTGAATGGCCCTCCAGTTCAGTCCCCCAAAGCAGAAGAAGTCATACAAAGTTCAGTCAAGACCTGGCTTAGTATAAAGAAGAGAAGGAAATTGCCCACACATATGTCAGGTCAAAACCAGTCCCAGGGTGCAAGTGTCAGTGAACAAGTGCAAGCAGTAACTATGGTGGACCAGGAAGTTCAATGTACTGGCAATGAGGAGCTGACAACAGGTACAGAAGCTGAAGAGCTTCAAGAACTTCATGTAGCCACGGACGCTTTCAGCCTTGACCTTGTGGGTGATTCAGACAGCGACTTGGGTCTTGAGAGTGAGGATGAGGCTGAGTATTAGCAAGTCGAACTGAAGCAAGTATTTAAACTTTTAAGTAATTACCTGCTCTCACGATTATGTCAACATTTTTGTAAACTGAATTTTCACTCCTGTGATTTTAAATGAGGGGCCCATTAACAAAGGGTGATGCTACATGTATGTAGGTCTGACTGAGTAGAAGCAACCTTTCAGAATTAACCCAGGAGGTTGAGAGTTCAACACAGGCATCAATGCTTTTTGATACAAAAATCAGAATTTACTTCAACTTTCATAGGCACTTTCAAAACAAAAGTTCTGTTATTTACTTATTAAATCAGTAGAGGGTGCCCTTCCTGAGACCTTTAAATTCCTAGAGTTTTAGTTGCTTAAAGTACTAATTTTTCTCTATAAATGCCTCATCAGAACTCATCAAGATCGCATCTCCGGGCTATGACATGTCCAAAATTTTCCGGGGACACATGCCCCCGGACTCCCCTAGAAGCTTGTGGCCGTTGGCCACTCGCTTCATTCCGGCTGTTAAACATATTCTTCCACCTATTCCAATTTCTAACTACAACCCTGTGATGGGTTCTTTGTTTCATTTTCTTTTAGTCTCAATTTCAGTAGATTAAAATTGCAGAAAAATTTATTTTACAATTCATAATGCTCAGAGCACTTTTTTTCAGTGTGGATGATAATCCACTCAACCTCACGAGTTTTAGTCGCCAGGCTGGTGACTTCCGTTTCAAGTTAGTCGCCGGCTCCAAAATTCTAGTCACCATGGCAGCTAAAATGGTGGCAACTTGGAGGGTTGCAGTACAAAATATTACAAACCAAAGCGAATTTCCCTTTGGGCAAGTGAGAAGATTTTCACGAAGGCAAATCAAATGGGAGCTTTAAAATTGCCTACCAGCCAAAATATAAGTTTATTTTGTTTTTGTGTGGGATTTCCCACACTTTGTCAATGCCAGCTATATTTATTTATTTATTTATTTATTTATCTATTTATTTATTTGCCCATGAGAGCAAAGTGTTTGGCCTTAGGTCTTAGTGTTTTTCAGACACTCGCTGCCGTACTTATTCTTGACGCGCCATTAATCATAAGGTGGGTAAACATGCGCTTTCTGTATATGCGTGAAATTCTCGGATGAATAAGGAACAATCAATCAATCATACAGCAACCATACAAAGTTCCAGTTCTCAGACAGAACTTTTGGCAATTACATATTTAAATGATGTCACATTGAAATTCCTTCAATCAGCTGAAAATCCCAACAATTTCCCATGGTAAAAGGATCATTTACCATGGTAAAAAGTTCCGTGTAACGGAACTCTGAGGGAGCGAATTTCCTGGAAACTAAAGTCCAAACATGTTTCTCCTGTAACCGTTTTTTCGTCTGCAGCTTGGGATCTTATAACTAGGCCTCTAGTGTCTTTACTCAACATTCATCACTGCAACACGACAAAATCTATAAATATTCACCATAAAGCTACAATTTCTCTCATTTATCCAAAGCGTATCAACTTTTATTTATCTGAAATCCCACCCAAGTTTGCATTGTGGACCTATTTTTTTTCAAATCCATTGATTCCCGTGCCACCCGTAACCGGCCGTGACAAGCCTTGGCCTTTCTTCCACTTCTGACATCATCACCTTTGACCAAAATTGGGATCATCTATGCTCAACTTCTGCAAGAGGAAAAGATCTTTCCAATGATACTCAGATCAGAGTGATTGGATCAATGGAACCTGAAATATCCACAAAAATGCTTAAAAAGTTGAGTGAAAAACTCAGAGCAAAATTTCCTGCAACTACACGTGACTACTCCATGGTGAAAATTGCTTTCTCAGAAGTTTTTGAACTGGAAGCAAGCCCAGTAGAAGGTCAATCACTGCAGCAAAAAGAAAAGAAAAGGAGAAAAAGGGAAGCAAAAAAAAACAATTAAAAAAATCGAACAGCCTAAAGACGTAGGTCACTTTCTCATCCAAAATTTGGATTTCTGCACGTGCCCGAGCAAAAATGTCGTAAAATGCGATGCAGGCGGAAAGAAAGGCATGCTGTCATGTTGCAAATGCCTTTTTGAGTAGATTGGAGCTAATTTGGACAATATCCAGCTTGAAAATTCCAAAATGTCCAAAAAATGCATTTTTTGCAAAAAGCTCCAGGAGTCAATGGGTTAAGCAATGATGTGTTGAATAAAATCCCAATTTGCAGTGTTGCAGTGATCTCAAACCCTTTGGTGTGCAATGTTTGTGCTTTTCACACTATGGTATCTGGTGAAATAAAGTTGTTTGTAGTGCTGAATAAAGTACAAAAAATGGGAAAAATAATGCCTCTTCTTAACTAAGCATCAAATTAAAGTTTTTTCAGCATGTGTCTTGTACTTTATTCATTCACAGCACATAAACTTCCTGGAACTCAAAGCAGCGATTCTTGCCTTGACGTCATTCCTGGTAGAGGGATTTCAGTTACCACCTCATGGCCTGGGCCAACATCCTCAGTACCATATTCTTCTGGAGATGGACAAAACCACTTCAGTTATGTATGTGAACAGGAGGGGGCACTCAACCACCTACACTCACATTTGGCACAACTTCATTAAAAATTGCTCACCATGTGCGTGGCTGGTTGCCATTGGAGAATGTCCTTTAGTGGAAGGTAAAGGTAAAGTCTGCATACGAGCCAAGTGGACCACCAGGCCAGAGCCTATCCTGGTCTCCTTAGCTTCCTTTAGTGGAAGACTGGGTAAAAATTATTAATCAAAGCATCATGATGACGTTTTTTAGTCCTTCCCAGAAGACCCTGTGAGGTTGGAAGCTGAATGCCGAGAAGCCATCTTTGCAAAATGATTCAAGAGCTTTTGTTTGGTACCAAACATGGGTAGGCATCTTTGTTTTTCTAGACATTGTGGCTTTGTTACTTCAGCCACTTCTTGTCCCGATAACTCTGATTCAAAGAAGTGTCTTCTTTTACCTTCATTCATTTTCCTGTTCTGTTACAACCTGTCAATTTTGCTTTCATAGCATTCACAGTGGGTCAAATGTTGATCGTATGTTTTGAGTTTTGTAAGAAAGAAGCATGTGCCCTGAGGGCTGACTTGAGTTTAACTGTGTAATTTTGCAATTATTATTGAACAGACCAACTGTTCTAAGGTGGCCAGGTGGCTACCTACCATGAGTTTTCTCATGTGACTACAAGTAATGACTTAGTGGTACCACTTGGTGGTTTGCTGAAAAAAATGAATGACATGAATATGGAATGTGCAAACTTGGTATGCAAGTGCCTTTTTGCAATTTAACTTGATTATGTTTATCACGTAAGCTTACGTTTTTTATGCTTAAGAGCATTAAAAGCTATTTTTAGCTTAATTGGATATTTATAAACAACAGTATACAAATCTTTTTAATACTAACATTGAAAGTGAATCTCTCTATTCCACTTAGAAGACAGCAAGGATCACACCGATCTTTAAGAAAGACATTGAGACAGATAGAAAATTACAGACCAATCACGCTGCTCAGCATTCCCAGTAAAATTTAGAATCGGAGGTGAACGATTCCCCAGTGCATCACACCTTTGAGGATCATGGATTAGCTTCGGATAAGTAATGGGCTTATAGATTGGACTATTCTACTTCTTCTGCTTGTTCTCTTACAGAAACATGGAGGAGGCTATTGATTGTCAGTATACCTCGGGGATCAGTGCTCAGTTCTACTCTTTTCTCTCTATTCACTAGCGATATACCGTCAAGTGTGAAAGTTTACCTATATGCTGATGACACTATGATCTACATGTGAGATAAAAACAACTAGATTTATTTGGGTATAACTGACAGTCTAGTGATGCACTTCTTTTCATTGCTCAATGTTATAACCTGCAGCCTTGAAATTCAATCAGTCTCGGTTTCACCTCACATGTACCACTAGCTTGCTCGATTTTTCAGTTACTCAGTTTTCAGTTACGGATGAGGAAACCAAAGGGTGGTGCCAGACTAATAGTCTGGCTGGCTACTCTGTTAAAGCCTTAGTCGAAGAAGAGTTCGTATAACTGCAGGCCATTCAGGCTATGATGGCTGAGGTCATTGGAAATTTTTTCCCTTTCTTCAGGCGCAACACTGCCTCCTCAAAAAAGCTGTTCCCAAAGCACAATCAGAAAGCAATGTCCAATCAACTTCAACTGGAGGTACTAACAAGGACACAAGCCAGCTGGCTCAAGATGTTGACACCCTGAAATCATCTGTTCTGGCCCTTTTACAGAACAATTCGCAGGCCAGTGTAACTGTAAGAATGTAAATTGAGAAACCAAAATAGTGCAACATAGAGCACTGGTAATTATGGTATATTTCTTCACACGCTTTAGCTATACTTCATACTTGTCTTTATTCATCATAGGAAATGATTGCTATTTTGCTTAGGTTTGATTGTCATTTTTGACAACAGTGAGTAGACAAATACTGTAGCTAATAAAACAAAGAGTTTACCTATCGCCAGGAGAAGAAGAATTACTCTTTGCAAATCTAAACATTTGAATTTGCTGGAAACCTACTGAAGGACACAGAATGGAGTAATATTAAAACAATTGCTGCTTTTGAGCTCAAACAAGTTTCTGTCTGTGAATCTCAGAATATACAGTTGCACCAAAGATGGCAATGAATACAAGACAACTTCTGTTCAAAGCTATGGCATTAATCATCAAAGTTCAAAGTTTACTGCTCAGAGTTCTTGTTACAAACAGTTAATATGATTATTGAGTGGTTACTACAAAATCAAATATTCTCAGGAAATCATCATAAATAAAAGATTTCAAATGATAAAGTTGCATAGATTTTGCTCCAACAAATATTGTACACAAAATGATTCAGAGTTTCTGTACCCTCCATCCAATGATGTTTGATGTTACTTGTTGAAAATACTGCAAACTGAAAAAGCAGAACACCTTAAAATGTGCACAACCTAATGATGCAAAATACTGATCTGATTGACCAACCCCAATTTGCATAAACTGATCCCCCACTTCACTGAGTTAAAAAACATCCTTCGACTCGTAAGCTCTCAAGAACTCCTCAACAGCCCTTCAGCTTACTGGTTGCATGACATTCTTTACTGACTTTTTCTCCACCACTACCTACATCATCATTCAACAAATTCTCTTTGTCAAAGAACTGAGGACTAACAGCTGTGGGTGGTTCAACTTGATGCTTAGGCACAAGGGGAGTTCTGCATGAGCCGAGGTACAATTGCAGTGTGACTGTACTTTCAGAGGCAACCTGATCAATAGACCCTTCAAAGTAGACAACCAGATCAGCACAAGGATCTTTACCTTCATTGCTGGTTACCACGGGAGGAAGGCTTGAGAATCATAGGTACAGTTTCCTCTTGGGAATAGTGCCATGGAGCAATAACATCCAGTTATGCACATAATAAAACAAAAAAAAAAATGTCTAAGTGCTGATGATGTTGCTAATACATTATTGTGCTCTTCTATGGAGCCGTGGAAATTTCAAAAAAAAAATAATTATGATAAAAAGACTTGTTTAACTACTTTAATTACCATATTCTATACACTAAACCTAATTATAGCATGTTATATGGTACATTTTCATCGACAAATGCATCCTAAGGAGTACAAAGTAGGGAGCTGTCACACTCCAGGCCAGAATTGTCAACTTCTTGTGGATACTTTCTACATTCTGGGAGACACTTTAATAAGGGAGCTGTCAAATTGCAGAGCAGATGTGTCAACTACTTATGACTGTAAGGACAAAGACTTCAGGAATATAGGAAAAAAGCTAACACACAGTGGATAACCTTGAAGCTTATGATCAAATATGTGTTGGAAGACACAACTCCTAAAATTAAAAAAGGAAAAGCAGGTCAGATAACCTCCACTGAGTGATTCATCAACAAACTGCTCAATAAGAGTTGTTTTCGAGGTTATTTAGAAGTTCTTAAGTTAGCTGTGATTGCCGTTGTGATCCCTTTAAGTATTGCATGGCCAGAAAGAGGTGCTGCACTATGAAGCTTATCAAGAGCAGGCCGAGGTCAAGTCTGAACTGCTTAATATTCTAATGCAGGTTGCAATTAATGGCCTGACAGTTCTAGCATGCCTGATGTGGAAAGTGTAGTGAAGAACTGGTTAGGGAAGGAAACAAGGTGAAAGAACAAGTAGACAGCTGTTTCAGGCACCCAAATGGCAACATTTACTTAACAAGCTGTTACTGAACCTTTCACTATGGATGCTGCCTGTCAAACTACCAGTTTCAGTTTTGAAGAGAGGGTTCAGAAAGCAGTAAGTGCTTGACATTTGTGTGTTGAAGAAACTGACTTCAACACAGATAGAAGCCCCCTGACAGGATTGAGTGGTGCGGATCATAATTTGGCCCATCATTGTCGCTTAGGGTTTTCATCAAGTTTGGAGTCATCTGTAGCATCGAAGGAAAATCAAGCATACATACTTAGCCGTAAACAGGTGTTACAGGTTATGGCCCTTAATGACAACCCTGAGTCACTATTTTGTTTTTCAAGGGGATTAACCATGCCACCCCTTTCCTGTTAAAGGGGCTACGTCACGACCCGCGCATGTGCAAAATTTGGCTCCGTTCTCATTGAGATTCAAATGCATCCGCCATCTTGAATTTATCGGAGTTGTTAAATTTTGCGCGAATTTAGCCGTTCTTGGTTAAAATTATTACGTCTTTTTGTCGCGTGTGTGGATTTCTTCTCGTCGATCTACTTATTTTATCGCAGAGGCAAAATTATGGACGCAGAAGAGGCAAGAAAGGCTACGGTGGTGAGTTTCCTTGGACTCAATTACGTGACAGATTTAAATGTGTGAACTGTTTCGTAGTTTCTGGGAATATGCTCCAACGCAACGTCCATTTTCTCTTTCTTCTGTTGTTATCCTCTTAGGAAAATCACATCTCCTGTTCGTTCGAAAGCGCTTGTTCCACGAAACAGAAAACAAATGCAAATCGTGGCTGCCCTTGCAAGATGTGGTAGTGAGTGCATGTGTGGTTCGACAGCAAATCCGTGTCGAAAACACAGTGAGATTCCTTATTTATGCACTTAGCTTTGATGTAACATAGTTTGTAAGTAGGTATTGAAGGGTGCACGCGAATAGAACGACTAGATTTCTGGCTATTTTTGGTTCTGTTTGTGTTCAAGTCTTCATATGTACACATGTTCATGTGTACAGCATGTCTTTTTCATTCAGGCCAAACATTTCACCAAACATAGAGCAGTTTCGAGTTTTTGCAGTTTGAATTGTCTTTTCCTTGAGCTGAGAAGGTTTCTAGGAGAGTTTGATTTTTCATATACAAAGTACAACAGCTTTGACATGACTCTTTTTTTCATATCAAGGCTGGTGCAAGTACAGCTTCATTTGTGGCTGAAAAACACAGCCATACCAGACTGACAACAGGCCACGTGAAGAGCAGGAGAGGATAAAATAAAATAGAGATGTAAGGGTCTGCTTGTATAGAAATATGTTTTTATTTGTTATTATTCCAAGAACAAAAATATGCCTAAATATGGAAAAGACCACAAAAATCAAAGCTTGAACACCAATGCAAATGCATAAAGTTTAGTAAGGCAAGATTTGTTTTGTTCCTACACTTGATTTTTTTTATTTCTAGGCCCACTTGAATTGGCAAAAACTCTGTACTTGCTAGCAAGCTGTCAAACTTGAATCTTTGACACAGTTGGTGGCTCTACCTAAAATAAATCAATTACAACACTTAATTTTGTCAGGCCAGCTAAAAATACTTTACAGTACTGTACTTTATTGGTGATTACCTCCATAATGTTCTTTTAGGAATTCATTCAAATGCTTGATGAAGCAATGTGTGCAAGCTGTGTGCGAGAAGCCTGCCTAGAAGAATTGACAATTTAGATGAGACCATCAGTGAAAGCAACATTTCTCAACCCACCCCTGGTACATCCACAGAAGGACAGATGACAAGTGTGGATGGAATGCCTAACCCTGCACCTCCTTCTAGTAACTCGGCAATACCATGGTGCAAGTGTGGCATGTACCAAATTATGCTACAAGAAATAGACTGCAATGACAATAGCATGCATGTCTTCATGAACGCCGATTATTGGCAAAATGTTCTCCATAGATACGGTTATCTGGGGAAAGGAAACCAGGTGTGCCTTTCCTGTGTAGTAACAGTTATCCATTGGCAATATCCCTCACACTGGAGTTTATTTGAGATTCAGGGCTGATTAAACCAAAACAAATGCAAGTAACAAGTTCTTTCCCCCTGAAGAAAAGCCTACAAAGAAAGCATTATTTTATAGTAATATTGGAAGAGGCATTTGTTTTGTTAATGTAAATCACCTCCACACCTTGTTTTCATCTTTATCATTGCACATTCAGGATGGGTGTTGGTTCATTATACCGAAATAAAATGCATGCTCAATACATGGTTCTGAGGTGAAAATTCACCAACAGCTAGTCTATGAATTTGTTCCTTTTATAACAAGGCCAAAGTTTATTACTGGAAAAAAAATCAATACAGAAAAAAGATCAATAAATTCAAGGTATAGACAGAAAAAAAGATCAATAAAACAAGGTATAGACTAGAAGAGTACACTGGGATTTTTAATGAGCCAGATTTTCAAGTTACATCTCTAGGCAGGCTTGTGCAATTTTAAAAATATTTCCCTACAACTGATGGCAGTACCAAAACCCAAAACAAAACCACTGAAATGAAACTCCTCACAACTGTCAACAGCCAACTGTAACCTGAGTGTTATTCAGGATAACCAGGGTTTTATACAGCTAACCTGAGTGCTATCTTGTTGTTACATTTTGTTTGCAGGGCTACAAATAACAGTCGGTCATCAATCATTGGCCGACCAAAATTTGCTCATGTCCAAGGAAATCCCAAATGTGGGTGGAAATGATGTCTTGACAATTTTTTTATCGTAAATTACTTTACAGTAAGGGTGAATAAAGATCTACTGTGAGTAAATCTTACTTTTTCGGTGATGCCCGACCACAATTTGTTTTGTCTGACCAAGATGGTGTTTTAGTAGGACATATGTCCTTTCAAGAGAAAAAAATTATTTGCAGCCCTAGTTTGGTTATTTTGTTTCTGGTTTTAGTACCTGACCTAAGCAATTTTTCCATTTTTGCTAGCAATGTTTCATAATATCCAGTAGTTCCAAAAGACTTTGCTTTCATCAAACACCCTGGGACATACTGTATTCAATAACTAGTCATGGTCAGCACAGTCACCAAATAGTAATCAATAAATTTTATTGACTATATACATGTACTTTAGTGGAGATGTAATTTATTTTAGAGTGGGAGAGAAGTAAAAATTGGTTTGATCATGTCATTGAAATGAAAGAATATTGGTACACATTGTAAAAAATAAACACTTTGTATGTTTGAGGACAATTTGGATTTTAAGCATCTACACTGCATTAGAAAAATAATTTGACAGTATTGAAAGACAACTGTTCCCATGGAGATGCTCTAAAAGAGGCCATATCTTGTAAACAGGACTTCCTTATATGTTCAATAAGATGCTGATATTCCTGTAATATCAACATTGGTAGAACTCGCTGTAACATCAGTATCCTCTCTGCAACAAAGACATTGAACACAACACATATTAATCATACAATCAGTACATATATGCATAAGTGAAGCCTTGGAGCTGATGGCTCATAGCTGCCAGAGCTTATCCTGGTTTCTGTAGCATGAAGAGGCTAGGAGTATTTCTAATCCCCCTGGATGGGATGCCAGTCCATCGCAGGTCACCCCCCTACCCCACCCCCCTGCAATTTGTTAGGTTTCCCCAACAATTCACCGGTGCCCATTTATACTCCTGGGAGAGAGGCACTGTGAGAGTAAAGCGTCTTGCCCAAGAACACAACACCATGTCCCCAGCCAGGGCTCGAACCCAAACCCCTCACTCCAGGGACGCTGCACTAACCATACATGCATACATATACTCTATTGGCTCAGCCGCATAATATAGTCAATTTTTGAATGCAACAAATAAAACAGTAACAAATATATAAAAAAAAACTATCAAAATAAATGCAAAGTCACGCCAAATTAAATTTTGAGCATTACTGAAAAGGATGCAGAGCACAAAGGGAATTTTGTATATTTGGATAATAAATGTAAAATGTGGAGGGCAGGATGACTGAAAAAACATCAGTTATTTGACTGGGCCTTTATGATTACGGCTGATCATCCACCCTTACAACAACAGAGCCAAGAGTTTATAGTAATAATAGTCCTGATGATGCACTAATTAACACACTTGTAAAACATACAGAATAGCGAGGCATACTAAATGTAAGTGACAAATTATTTTGTTTTGAAAGGGGAAATTTCACTTGTAGAAACATCTAGTTTATATGCCCAGTTAGAGTACATTAAAATAAGTAAACAGGTTGTATTGACTTCGAAGGAAACATATATGAAGAAAATGGCGAAATGAATTAAATGAAACGACTACACATAGTTATTGCTCCTCTAATTAAAGTCAAAGTTGCGTGTGGCAACTTGTTTACAGTTGTACATATCAGCTCACCTTCAACATGGCGCCATCATTTTACGGAAGAGCTATCTTTCAGTATCTTCTCTCATCTTGTATTTTCCTCTACTGACTTAGCTTCCTTTATGTGAGAGGCAAAAGAATAGGAAACATGTAAAATGACCAGATAAACGGTACAAACAAAGTGGCAAACTGCACGTGAAAGATAAACAAAAGGTACTTGCCTTCGTCGTTCTAGGGAAAGAAGGTGGCCAGCAAACGCTGAATCACTCCGATATTCACCATAAATCATCGCAGATACTGACGAAGAATAAAAGCAGCAGTCTAGCAAAATCCTTCAATGGCCTTTTTACCAAAACGTTACTCCCTCAGAAACTGAAGTGTGAATCCTCTTCCGACCACTTGCAGATCGCCGACCGCCTCAAGAGGACATCACACTGCATCACAACATCCACGGAAATTCACTCACAAAACATCGAACACGAGCCAAAATCTACATGTAAATACTCTACAACAGTCAATTGACTTATAACCGCTATCAAAAGAATAGACCACTCAAGGATGACAGAGATATTTTTCGATAAAGTTACGAATATGTCCTCGCCGACGACTTTGAAAGTTTGAGGCTAAAACTTTCAAACTTTTTCGTGACCACGTGCACATGCGCGACCGTGACATAGCCCCTTTAATGAATTGGGTTCTGTCCTCATATATAAAACCAGTTCACAAGAGAATGGCCTTTGTATTTTCTATGTTTGGGAGTCATTAGTTAGCTTACCATGTTTGCAAAGTAAGAAGTGAAGCTACCACAAAGTCTCGCCTCTCCTGTGGCACTACTTGAATTCGTAACTGGTGTTTTGACAATCATCTCCTCCTGAATCCAGATAAGACAAAGCTTATGATATATGGAAGTCGTCAGCTTCTCTCCAAACTCCCTGACATCCGTCTTTTGTTAATGGGGAAGGAACTCTTACCCACAAAAAATGTCAAAGACCTCGACATTACATTTGACCTGAACCTCACGTTTTCTGATCACATCCTTAAAATTGTTTCGTCCTGCGAGTCTAGCCTAGCCCAAATTAGTCGTGTTGAGCATGTGTTTGATAAAAACACTCTAATCATTATAATCAACGCCTTAGTTTTCAGCAAATTGTTTTATTGTTCATCAGTCTGGTCAAATGCAGCAACTACCAACCTCCTCACACTTCAAGCAGTGCAGAACTTCGCTGCCCGAATAATTAGTAATACCAGAAAGTTCAATCACGTGACCCCAGTCCTAAAAGAGTTATGCTGGCTGCCAGTTAAATCACAACTGTATTATCCTGATGCTGTGCCTGCTTTTAAATGCATGACTGGACAAGCTCCCACTTACCTTCCGTCCCTCTCTTTAAAGCGAGCAGAGATAAGTGGCCGTGAGACTCCAAATTCGAAACTTTTAAACATTCCTATTTTTAAGACCTCTACAGGATAAAGGACTTTCTACTATTGAACAGTGTCATTATGGAATAGTTTAGAAAGAAATCTTAAGCTAAGCAAATCTCTGAATATTTTTAAACAAAGATTACAAGGTAAACTCTTACATGAATTTTTATTTTCATAATACAATATTGTCATATAATTCTCCCTTATTTCATATCATTTTTATAATTCCTTGGTACGTTGATTTATTTCATTTTAATTTTAATGTAACTTATTTAGTAGTGTTAGTACTGAAAAGCCCCCATGGGGAGTGCTAATAAAATTTATATTGTATTGTATCGTATGAGTGCTCTGCACTATACTATGCATTTACTGATAACTGATAAAGTTAAATGATACAACACATAAATTACAGTTAGGTTTTACATACAATGGGCTAAGTTATAACCATCTGTTTACTTTAGGTTCAGGGATCAGTACCCCTGGATAACTGCAGGTATGGAATTATCAGATCTGTAAACAGCTTCTCATTTAGTAAATAATTTCGCACTTGTTTAACCCATTAATTTCAGTCAGTAAAACACCCCAGGGTGAGGCCTGTTCTATATTTCAGTTACATTTGAGATGATTCTCCATTTCCATGTCATTGCTATTCCCAAAAAAGACAAAGTTAATATTACAGCAAGATACCTCAAAACTGAAAAAGTGTGACCACTTTTAATTCATTCATATTTGTTTATTTGTTTGAGTGCAGTCATTATCTAATCAAAAGCTGAGAACAGCTCTCACTTGGCTTCTGATTGGATATAAGTGTACACAAAATAATGTAACACATATTAACAAATTTTGTTTCAGTTTACAGTTCTTACTGCAAGTAGTGAATCGTATGCAAGTTCTATAGTAAATGTTTTCCAAGTAACAGATTTGTTTGCAAGTTCATATTTTGTCATGATCATTGGCTGTAAGGGGCCGTTTACATGGAGGAGGGTGCCTCGGGGGGATAGGGGCACCCTATGTAGTAGGGTTTCCCTTCTCTTTTGTTTTATGCGGTTCGTTCTACATGCAAGATAGGGTGCCCCTAGGGGGTAGGGTTACCCTACCTTGAAGGTAGGGTGCCCCTAGGGGCTAGGGTTGACTTGTGTTGACATAAGCCCATGTAGAACGAAACGGTAGGGCTGGCTCGGGGGGCAAGGGCTATGTCTTGTTATGATAAGGCCGCTGACCACCAAGTAAAAGGCACGAAATTTCAGTAAGAATTCAACATGGCTACGAACAACATTTCTAAAGGTGAATTATTTCCCCGCTATCAGCTGCAGAAAAGCTTAGAATATGAGGAGGAAGATCAAAAGGAGCAGTTAGAATTCAACGACCAACTGGAAAGCGGCAAAGACAAAGATGGAGAGCAAGCGTTCGCCTGTGAAGAAGAAGAAGCGGCGAAGACTAGCACGTGTTCAAATGAAGCTTCGACCAAGAAATGTAAAAAAATGCAAAAGCAGGCAGTAAGCAAGAAGGTTAAGAAGTTTGCATGGACGGACGATAAAGTGGAAGATCTTCTGAAGTACATAAACGATTACAAGACAAATTGTGACTTCAAAGGAATTGATTTTGAAACAACCTTGCTTCTTTGTATGCTGCAGTGCGAAAATGCATAGAATACGACGTTTTTGAAGAATTAAATATGTTAAAATCAATCCACACAACTGAAAAGTAGCAGCCAAAGATGAGAGAGTGACAAGAATTGCGTTTGCCACCGAAATTTGTCTGCGATCTGCCATTTTGTCTGTTTACTAAACTTAGCGACCACCCCTTCAAATTAGCTTTTGGCCCTAGAGGGGAGGGTGCCCCTAGCTTGCATGTAGAACCGCAGTATCTTCAACTCTACTAGGTAGGGTGCCCCTATCCCCCCGAGGCACCCTCTTTCCATGTATACGGGCCCTAAGTCACAGATATAATTTTCAGTTTGGTGCCACTGCAATTTTATCATGACTCGATTCTTTGTACTATATACAGACAACCTGTAGCATTGACAGAATCAGCAAAAGATGTACATGTAAGTTGCACATAGTGTTGTTATTAGTATTGTTAATTAGTAGTTATAACATTGCCTTAATAAATATTCTAATCTGCATTTTTGCATCCAGCAAGATATGGAGAGGCTAAAGGAAATGTTTCGTAATGAAAAGGATGAAAAGATTCATAAGGCATTGTCCAACTCCAATTGGGACCTGAACAACACTGCAACAATTTTGGCTGGCTTGGGTGAAGGTCAATCAAACTTGTTTGATTAAGTCTGTTGTATTAGATTTTAGTCTTGTATGCAAATTTTTCATGTTTGCACTACCATATTTATTTACCTATAAGCCGAGCTTGGCTATAAGCCGAGACCATAAACCTGTGAGACATGATAGTGGACGAAAGCTTTCCGAAAAAAAATTGGAAAAATATCAGCTATAAGCCAAGACCAAGGTTTCTTAACAAAAAGTTACTTGAGCAATCATTTCAAGAAACCTTCCCTCTCAGGAAACATGTTGAAAGCTATTGTGTAGAATAAAATCACACCTTTCAGGAACAATGAAAAGCGTTTTATTAGTTGTAAACGATTAGCCAATTGGTGCAAAACATTGTGCTATTTGAATACTAATTGATCCTACACACTACAAAGCAAAATATACTTAAATGAAAGCCACCAGACTGATTTTTATCATTGCAAACATCTGCTTACCGAAGTCAATCATCAATCGCTCGCCGTTCATAATGCCAAAGGCACGCCATTCATCTTACAATATGGCTTTCAAGCTTAAAGTTGTTGCTGAAGTGGAAGCAGTCAAAAACAACTGAGATTGCTCGCTAGTATGGACTTAGTGAGTCTACGGTCCATTGCTGGCACAGAGATCAGGCCAAACTCTTTAACAGTGAGCTGAAGATGTTGGCAAAACGCACAACTATGGGTCGCTTTACCCCAAAGTATCTTGAGGTAGACCAGCAGATATTGGAGTGGTTCACTGAGCAAAGAGATCAAGGTGAGTAAATGTTTGACACTGATCTGTATTGAAATTGTTTAAAAAGGAGTGCTGAATGAAGAATTGATAAGCTGCAGACACGTTCACGATCATAAACGCACACGAGTTTGTTTTTCAATGCGTGGGAATTGACACTTCCTATTGGTCAGATTTGCACTTCGTCATAACAAATTAACAATGCTTGTCAGCTCAAAGTAAACAAACTTTCGAATCGCTTGAATTTTATTCATTTACATGGTTTTTTATTTACTTAAATAGGTTTTGCTGTGAGTGGATTGATGCTGCGCCTGAAAGCAAAAGAATTTTCAACTGATCCTGCATTCAAGGCTTCCCTTGGCTGGTATCAGAACTGGAAACGACCACACTCAGTGAGCTTCCCTGCAAAGACAACGCTAGCCCAGCGACTGCCAGAAGACATGGAGGAGAAAATTGTGCAGTTCCACCACTTCATCATAGCAGCCAGGCAACGAGCTGGGTATCCTTTATCCAGGATCTACAACATGGATGAGACACCAATGCACTTTGAACTTCCATCAACGCATTCACTGGAGTTCACTAGCAGCTGAATGGTTCCAGTAAAAACCTGTGGAGCAGAAAAGCAGAGCTTCACTGTCACACTTGCCAAACAAAACTTCCACCCAAGGTCATCTTTAAAGGTGTCTGTAGTCCGAAAGATCTTGTCGTTCCAGAGTCCCTCCGTGTTTCTTTCCACAAGAAAGGGTGGATGGATGAGGCAGGTGTGAAGGAGTGGATTCGCCAGTGTTTGCCGTGGACCCCTCGTAATGAACAGTCACTGTTAGTGTGGGATTCATTCCAAGCTCACTTGACCGATGAAGTGAAAGCAAATCTCAACCGGCGGAAAATTGATGTAGCAGTTCAGTGTTTTCGCCAGAGCACGCCATTGCAGGAATCCCGCATTACAATCAGAGATGGCCCCCAGAAAAATGAAAAAAGGGCCAATTTGGCCCTTTCCTTTTACAAGGCTGCAGGCTTAACACAAGCATAATATTTTAAAAGCCATCCCAGGACTGAAAATTGTAATCGATACCGTTGCCAATGCAACAAGCATTTCATCCTTGGGGACAAAAATTCTGATTTAGTCGCCATAGTACGGCATAATGGCGACTACATTTCTCTGTGTTGATGATCAATAACGGTTATTTTGTCACACATTATGTCCTTCTAGAAAATCATATTGAAAGATCTTTGTGTCTCAACATTCAACATAAGAAAAGAAGTCAATCCGTCCTTTTGCTTTACTGTATTGATTCTCTCATATCGGAAAACTTCGAAATGGCTGACCGAGTTTGAAATCGCCCTATAATACATTGCAAACCCTTGGTCATTGACTACGTCATGTAGGCCTAAGGATTGTTCTCTTGTAATGCACGGATCCTTCATACTAGTATCTGATTCAAAAGAAACTTTATTGAGTAGAAACCCTTCAAAAAGCACTTACTATTAAATTTTATCATAGATCCTAATAAACTGCTTTATTTTCCTTAGTACCCTGATGCACTTTTTCCTTCTGTAGCTTTCAGTCTATTGGCTCCTTTCCTAAAAAAATGGCCCCTAAAAGAGATCTTCAGGGGCCACTCTGGCCCTCAAGTAAAATTTTCTGGCTGAAACACTGGCAGTTATCCCTGGAGGCCTGACCCCTGTTTTGTAGCCACTGGACAAGTGCTTGAACAAGCCGTTCAAAGATAATGTCCGAAGAAAGTACTTGGCGTGGACGATCAGCGGCCCATTCGACTATACTCTGGCTGGAAAGAAGGCGCCATCGAGAAATCTTGTACTTCGATGGGTGCATGAAGCATGGCGAGAGATCCCCATGGAGATGGTTGCTAAGTCCTTCAAGAACTGTGGAATCTCCAAATCTTTGGATGGAACTGAGGACGATGAGCTGTGCACTGAAGAGGCGCAGGAAATCGACAACAATGAAGAAGACAACGAGTTAGAGACCGAGAGTGAAAGCGAGAGCAATGGTGTTGGGAACTAGTCCCGAGACCCCTCTCGGTCCTGGAATCCGGGACATAGATTGTGTATGTGAGGAGATCGCACATGGTAGAAATACAGTTTCTCTTGCTGTTAATACCTCGTCTGTTCCTTGCTTCTCGTGGCACGCAGCGCTAGACTTGGTGTCAGAAGTGGGATCAACCTTTTTTTAGAACCGCCCCAGCGAAAACTTCGATCACGAAACCTCTTCTCGCAACGTTACGTTGGATACACAAACTCATGGCGTCGAACCTCAAGCGCCCAGAACTCAACCTAACCGGAAACATTTCCGAAAATTTTAAAAACTTCGAAGTCAGGTTCAATGATTATTGCGTTCAAGCAGACTACCGTAACCTGGACAAAGACCCAGAGACGGAGCCAGCCGAGTATTACAAGAAACCACAGCTCGAAATCGCCGCACTTCGATTGGCCATGCCAGACGAAGCACTTCAGGTAATACGATACACGATAGAACCTCAGATCGCGACTGTTGACAGAGCCAAACCTTGGATATGGATGGCGAAACTTCGCATCCACTACACGGGATCGACCGGCAGTTCAATTCTGGCTGACAGATTTAAGTTTTGGGGCCATAACCAAACCCTGACCGAATCGGTACAAGCATGGGAAGTAAGAATTAGGCAAGCCAGAAGCCTGTGCTCTTACGGAACACTCAGTGACGAAATGTACCGCGACAAATTTATATTTGGACTCAACAACGACGCCACGCGAGCCGAGTTGCTAAAAACACATCTCAAGCCTGACAACACACCTAAGAGCATGGCAGATGTGGTGACCGAAGCCAAGGCCCTAGAGTCTGCCTACACCGCAAACAAGCTGATAACCGACTCCTCAAAATCAACCACCGAGGAACGAGTCCACTGGGTGAAACATAAAGAAATGAAACTACGAAGAGAGCCTGGAACATGCCACTGGTGTGGAGACAAACGGGGACCTCACCCATGGAAACAATGCCCAGCACGGGGCAAAACATGCTCGAAATGCGGTATCAATGACCACTTCGCCAATGTCTGCCTGGCAAACGGCCAACCACCACAACAACGGGGAGGCCCATTGCCTCCTTCCACTCGCAACAACCGGAACCCCAGCCAAACACCCAGTAACAGGGGCAGCAGTCGACGTCGGGAAGATGTGCATCACTTGCAATTTAGTGGAGACGAACCAACCGACCACATGGTATATGCGGATTATTATCACGAGCAATGTTACTCTCTAGGAACACCACAGAAGAAGAGGAAATACTTTGTAAAACTGCCCCTGTCAGCTACCGGCTCACACTTCCAGCCAATTACATTCCAAATTGACACAGCAGCCTCGTGCAACACCCTATCTCATAGTACCCTCACCACTCTAGGCCAAGACATCCACATGTCAAAATCACCTTTTCTCTTACAACCATATGGGAACACTCGCCCACTGAGACCTTTGGGCCAAGTCGAGCTGCTATGCCAAAGGAAAAATCAGTATGTCACCCTAACCTTCCAAATCCTACCAGATGACATCATGGCCAACAAGCCCGCCCTCTTATCAGGGGGCGACAGTGAAAGATTGGGACTTATCAGAATTGAATCAGACACTATCTTCTCTCTATCTCCGTCAGTAACGATCGCCCACTACAACGAAGCACAGGACACCCCGCCCACTGCACAGGAAATGCAAGCACAAGAGCAAGTGGAATGCAACCACATCGAACTCCACAACAACAGACCAAGCACCTGCAACCCACTCCCTTCTCCGTCTCAACCGATCAACATCCCTGCTAAATGGCGACTACCCCCCGCAGGTGCGCTTCAAAAAGAACACATTCTAATGGAATATGCTGAGAACTTTGAAGGTCTCGGCTGCCTTGGGCCCCCTGTGCATTTTGAAATCAAACACGATGTAACACCAGTTCAAATGCCTATCCACCGCATCCCAGTGGCAAAACGGGCGGCAGAAAAGAGTGCCCTAGACAAATACGAGAACGCTGGCATCATAACTAAGGTTGATGAACCAACTCCATGGTGCTCAAATGAAGTCATCAGAGAAACTCCCAGAAAAGTCCGAATATGCATCGACCCCAGCCAGACGGTAAATAAAGCCATCCTTCGTCCCATTTACCAAATGCCAACCCTCAACAAGCAGCTTCATAAACTAGCCCATGCAAAATGCTTCTCTCTTGTTGATGTACGCGATGGATTCCTCCACATACCTCTTGACGAAGAGTCCTCGCGCATGACCACAATGCACACCTCTTATGGCCGCTACCGCTGGCAACGCCTTCCCTTCGGGATCTCAAGTGCTCCAGAAGAATTTCAGATGCGACTTATTTCTGCTCTGGAGGGTCTAGAGGGCATAATCTGTATAGCTGACGACATTTTGGTCTTTGGAGAGGGAACAGATTTCACTGAAGCTGAGCGAGATCATGATCGTCGCTTTGTAGCCCTAATGGAACGTTGCCTCCAAAAGAACATTAAACTAAACCCCACAAAACTGGAGTTCAAGTTACCAGAGGTGAAGTTTATGGGCAACATCATCACAGCAAATGGGATGAAAGCTGACCCTGACAAAGTCACTGCGATAACTACTATGCCCAAACCGAGAAACAAGGCAGCCCTCTTACGCTTTCTGGGAATGGCCAACTACCTATCGCCATACTGCTCAAATCTGAGTACCGTCATTAGACCCCTCACTGCCCTAACACAGAAAGATCTCCCATTCTCCTGGACAGAGGTTCAAGAAAGAGCATTCAATGATGCAAAGCAATTGATCGCCACTGCACCAATCCTCCAATACTATGATCTAGCGAAACCTGTGGTACTCCAAGTAGACGCCAGCGAAGAAGGCCTGGGGGGAGCGCTCCTCCAACCAAATGCTGATGGTAAACTCCAACCAGTCGCCTTTACCTCAAACAGCCTGAACAGCACAGAACAGCGCTACTCTCAACTCGAAAAGGAATGTCTTGCCATCTGCAACACGTTTGGGAAATTTGATCATTGGCTATTTGGCAAGTCAGACATCACAGTGCACACTGACCACCAACCCCTAGAAACCATCTACAAGAAACCACTTCATAAGTCAGCCGCACGTCTTCAGCGAATGCTAATGCGACTTCAGAGATATCAGTTTAGCCTACATTACAAGAAAGGTACAAGCCTTCATATAGCAGACACACTATCCCGCGCTGCTTTACCCACCCCAGTGCATGCAAATGTAACAGGGTTTGAAGTGTTCTGCCTTGAACTTGAACACTCCGAGAATGACCACAACCCCCGTCTCACAGATGTCACAGAAGAACTCCTCAAATCAGAAACCAAAAGGGATCAAACCCTGACTGATCTACAACAAACTATCATCTCTGGCTGGCCCGACGACAAACAACACCTGGCCACCAACCTCCGCCCTTTCTGGACCTTCAGAGAGGAACTAAGCATACACAATGGAATCATTTACAAAGGTCAGCAAGTCCTAGTTCCACAGTCCATGTACTCAACAATGCTTGGGAAAATACATGCGAACCACTTTGGAGCAGAGTCAAACATTCGCATGGCCCGCGAAGTCCTATTCTGGCCAGGCATGAGGAAAGCCATTTCAGACATGTGCGACACCTGCAGTGTCTGTGCCCAGTACAGTAAAATTCTTACAAAAGAACCTATGAAGTCGTTACCAATCCCAACGCAGCCGTGGCAAATTGTGAGCCAAGATATCTTTAGCCATGAGCAGAAGGACTACCTGGTTACTGTCTGCCATTTCTCGGACTGGATAGAAGTCGACGAACTCCAGGACACCCTCTCCGCCACAGTAATAAACAAGACCAAGGCCCACTTTGCGCGGTTTGGCATACCACAGATGTGCCATACTGACAATGGCTCACAATTCGCAAGCAAGGAATATGATGACTTTGCCACACAATATGGATTCAAACACACTACCTCCTCACCATATCACCCTAGAGGCAATGGGAGAGCCGAAGCTGCCGTCAAAGTGGCCAAAACAGCACTGAAGAAATCCACTGACCTCCAGTCCGCACTGCTAAATTACAGGAACACGCCGCCCCAGGGACTCACATATTCGCCTGCACAGCGTATGCTCTGTCGACGTACAAGGACAACACTGCCAACACCAAACCACCTCATCAAGCCTTCACCCGTGAACCTAGCTGTCATCACTCAAGAGCTCACCTTGAAGCGAGCTGCGAGCAAACGCTACTACGACAGCTCACCAACCAAAGTACATCCCGACCTTGCTGTTGGCTCAAGCGTTTATGCGAAACCTCCACCTACACAGAGGGGTCATCCATGGATACAGGGAACTATCCTCTCCCAGGACAGACCCAGATCATACACCATTCAGACACCGAACAGCAACATCCATAGAAACCGGGTTCATATCACGCCAACAGTTGAACAGTCTCCTCCACCAACACAGACCACCCCTCCGCCACTGATCCAGGAACCACCACCGGACAACGGCAACGTCACCATAACACCACAAGCAGAAGAAACTGTAGTTACATGTAACAATCATCCCCCAGTGCAGACACAACACGCAGAAACAGAGAGACTCTCAAAAAATGGGTCCACGAATCTTGCAACTCTAGCCAGCCAAGACAAACCTACAGAACCCATTCTAGGGAACACAAGAACAAGAACGAGGATCATCAAACCTCCTTCGAGGTTTGAAGACTATGAACTGACCTAGAGGTCTACATTGACTCACAGTTGCTTATTCTCTTAGGCCATTTATAGGGCCCATTGTTGTATTTTGTAAGAGACATTTCCTTTTTTTTATATAAGGGGGGAGATGTTGGGAACTAGTCCCGAGACCCCTCTCGGTCCCGGAATCCGGGACATAGATTGTGTATGTGAGGAGATCGCACATGGCAGAAATACAGTTTCTCTTGCTGTTAATACCTCGTCTGTTCCTTGCTTCTCGTGGCACGCAGCGCTAGACTATGGCGAGTAAACTGTTTACCAGTTGAAAGCTCTTCAAAAAATGACTCCTTTAGGAGCCACCAAATCTATAAAAGTTTATTGACCAACAATTTCATCTTGTCTTTATAATATTATGATTTATTGTGCTTTACTGATGCTGACTTGGCTACAAGTCGATCACAGAATTTGCATGACATTTCCATAAGTTCTCAACACCTGAGAGAGAAAAAAATCCATCAAACTTGGCTATAAGCTGAACCCCTTTGTTGGGAATGTTTTTGGTCGATACAAGTCCAAATTTCTGAAAAAATAGTTCAGCTTATAGGTAAATAAATATGGTATTTCCTGAAGCACTTAACCACACTTTTGTGAAATTTGACACCTGCAGGCAGCTAAAACACATGAAAATAAAAACTCAACTTCACAACTCACCAGTGCAACTTTTACATATTGGTACAAGAATACATCTTCCATCCAGTTCATGACTATATCTGCAACAAAACATCAAAAGTATTAGTCACATGCTGACAAGTGACACCTAAACTTCGTGAAACTGGCCACTAATATGCAGACGTCTCCTCCTCCTCTTGTACAGCTAGTGCAGCAAACCAAAAGCAAATAAGCAAACCCCGGCTTCTTTGGGTCTTCTGTGAAGAAACGTCTTGGTAGGAGCTGGTAGCCGGTCATTTCACCTACAAGTTGATTCACCTACCATTCTTTCACCTACATGATCTGAGTCGATTCGCCTACACTTAAGTCAAAAATATTTTGTGAAAAAAAAGAAATATCTTGTGAAGATAGATGAACATCACTGCCCACAGGGAGCAGAGGAGTCGTATTTGACCATATTTCCAGTTAAATTCACCGACAACCTTGACCTACAACCTCGATTCAAGATTTATGGTCATGTCGCCCCCAAGATATAACGCCCCCGACATGACGCCCCCACCTACAAGATATAACGCCCCCTATAAGACATAATGCCCCCTGATATTAAGATATATAGATTACTTCATGGTCGATGAGTGCGTACGATTTTGATTCACGAGTTGTGACAAATCGCAAACGAACGAGTGAGTCTTCAAGCGAGTGAGTTTGCGATTCTTCACAACAAGTGAATAAAAATCGTACAAGCAAACCAACCATGAAGTTATTTGTTTATTTTATAAGTACTGAGATTTCTTTCAAACAATAATGACAATTAACA